>NC_056727.1:873585572-873735572 GCF_019279795.1 Protopterus annectens
TTTATATTATTTATTTTTTGAAATGAACGTACAGTGAATCTACAGCTACAACACTTAGCACAAGGGAAGGTACTCACCAAAGAATTATTAGAGCTTGTGTACATTTGAATATTAGGGAAAATAAAACAACTGTTGACAGATCTGGATCAAATATTGCCTCATAGATCAGAAAGTAGTCAACTGTTAGCAGCTTGTAGCAAACAGAATATAATGATAGTTCCTGAAGCCATTCTTAATAGTTTTTTTCCAACCCTTTAATTTTTATAAGAAGGAATTATTGTACCTTTTTAATTTCATTCATATAGCTTGCTCAAAAGTTGCAGTGTGTAACACTGTATTTAATAAAGGGTAAGGCCAGCAAGGTATAAATTGGTACAATGATCATGGAATGCTCTTTGGAATGAGACAAACTACATAATGATTTTTACTGACTTATGTAAACACTGTCCTATGTTTAAATCATTACCTACTGTTTTCAACTGTTTAACTAGATCTTCAATGACGGTACCGTTTTCATCATTTGACCATTCGCTTTGTAATATTAATTTATGTCATTTTAGGCAAGTCATGTGACACTACATTTGCTAACATTAAAGGTAAGGCCGTGGCCACTGCCTGCACCAATGTTTGTTTTTGTAGACTATCTTGGACAACCTTGATGTGCTTTATTGAACACATACATAATCCTGTGAGACACCACTGGTGACTTATTTTGAGATAGAAAATCAACCCTATCCTGTCTTGTTGCATTCAGTTGCTAAACAAGTGTTTTAACCATTTAATTATATATGGATTGACATTTATTTTGTTTAATTTGTCAAGCATTTCCTTGTCTAGTGTATGGTCAAAAGCTTTACTAAAATCTGGATAAGTAATATGCACTGTCAGCCCTTCAACAAGTGACATTGTTACTTCAAAGAATGCCAGATGATTCCAATGGCAATATCTCCCCTTAACAAACCTGTACTGCTCCATATCTAAGAGAAGTAGATCCTCTGTGTCGTGTGTGTGTGTGTGTGTGTGTGTGTGTGTGTGTGTGTGTGTGTGTGTGTGGTGTGTGTTATATGACAAATCTCTTCATGATTTCACATGGAATACTAGTCAGGCTGTGGGGTCTAAAATTGTTTGGGACCTGATATGACCCCATTTATGAACTGGTACCACTACAGCTTGTTACCATGGGTTAGGGATATGTCAACATGTTAGCAGTCTGTTTGACATGATCAACACTGGTTTAGTTAGGTTTTCTATGATACTGTGTAAGAAACCACCATGTATATTGTCTAGTCCTGTGGAATGTGTGTGTGTTTTCTTTTCCTATGGCAGCAGCTATCATTTCTGTAGTTATATAATGGCCATCTCACCTTGTCTCCATGACACTCAGATATTGCTTTGCTTATCATGAAGTTTTGTGCTTACTGTGAAGCTGTAAGTTCTTTTCTGCAAGTTCACACACTGTACATTGTGGCTGGAAAGGCACTGCACTGTTTAGTGGTAATATGTTATATTCATTGTTCCCTTTCACTTTTCTGATATAATTGAATAATAACTTATTTGAGCAAGTTACTTACCCAGTCAGCGCTCCTGAAAATGGACTAGGCTTACAAGTTAATAAAAGTATAAGGCAAAGATATAACATATATTATAAATTATAATCCAAATCCAATGATGAGTGGTGGAGTGTGACAGATCAAATAACCAGGAATAGTCCAAAAATAATTCAAAGCTTTAATCCACAGTATTGTAAGGCACAAGTACAATACAAGTTGCAGTTGATAAGCGCTTTCACCCAAGAATGAGCTTCATCAGATCAAATCACTGCTACCCATGATTCCTTTATATATTATATATTATACAACGCCCTATCAAATAATTCAATCAAATAATTAATTAAATCATGTTACAATTCATAAAACTCATATAATTTAAAAATAATAAAACCAATATATAGAATAAAATCCTCACCTATATGTACATCATAATGGCAAAATCAACAATAGCTAAAAACTGTTCTGTTAGGGCAACCAAAATAGAATAGGATGTATAAAGGCTTATGAAAACATATATATATATATATATATATATATATATATATATATATATATATATGTAATACATTTGTTACATAATATTATTACGTAAAAATGCATTATATATACATTATGGTAACAGACTCATTATATTAAAAGCAAGCAAATTCAGATATAATGTGAACATATACTATCTAAGCTTAACATTCACATTTCTCCTTTTCTTCAGGGCTGGCTTTATAGAGGCTCTCTCATTCAACCCTGAGCCTCTATCAGCTCTTAATCTCATAATCCACTTGCTTTCTCTCTCCTCAGTGTGGTTCCTAATATCTCCACCCCTGATATTAGGTTCTATTTGTTCTAAAGCCCTGAATAGAAAATGATGTTCTTTGCCTAATTCAACCACTTGTTTGGCTAATGCATTATGTGTGTTACCTTTTTTCATGTGGTATATATGTTCACGTATTCTATCTTTTAACTGACAGTTGGTCTTCCCAACATAAAATGCATCGCATACCTGGCATACTGCCAGGTACACAATGTTCATGCTCATGCATGTAGCTTCTATCTGAGTCTTGAATTGCATATGTGAGTCTGGGTGTGTAAACACTGTGGCATTATCCATATATATACATTGATTGCAATGTCCACATGCCTTAGTGTAGCTAGAACCTAGATGTCGTCCGTCCTTCTTAGAATAGCATAATAGCCTTCTTAGATTCAATTTATTCCTAAATAGGAAGCGTGGTTCTTCCCCCACCACTTTCCTGATTCCATCATCTGTACATAATATTGACCAGTGCTTGCTAATTATATCTTTAAGGGCCATGCAGTCATTAGTATAAGGTAATGAAAACTTGACCTCCTTCTTCATAGCTTGTAAATTCTCATATGTCTCTGGTCTTGGTCCATAATATGGGGCCGCTCTACCTAGCCTAAGTTCACCTATGTCACCTAATTGATTGTCAATCTCTTTGACACTGTATCCACGCTCTACCAGTCTATCTTTTAAATCATTAATCCCTGTTTCAAAACCTGTATTAGTAGCATTGAGTCTAGATATACGCATACCTTGTCCTCTGATGATGTTCTTAAATATGTGGTGTGGGTGCATACTATATCGTGACAATATACTGTTGTGGTGACAGGGTTTCCGATAGACCCCTGTATTCACTAAACCATTACCCAATTTTTCAATGAATAAATCCAAAAAATCTATTCTAATGGTTGAGTAACTCATTGTGAACACCAAATAACCAGTTAGATTATTGATCATTTCAAGAAATTCCATCAATGTACTCACATCCCCTCTCCACAAAATAAAAACATCATCTACAAAGCGTCTGTAAAATATTACAGATTGTTTGTATTCCTCAGTTTCAAATAAGACCTCGTTCTCCCAATGGGCCAAAAACATGTTCGCATAGCTGTTCGCACATGGCGTACCCATGGCAACCCCAGCTTGTTGTTGATATAATAATTCATTAAACATGAAAACATTGTTGCCCAACACTATATCCATAAATTGGGATATTAAATCTATCAAAACTGCTGAATATGTACTATGTTTAGATAGATATTCTCTAATATATATGATGCCTACATCATTGGGTAACACAGTGAATAAAGATTGAATATCAAATGTAACAAGTATTAACTCATCAATATCCACTATCTTATTCACACAATCATATAATTCCAGCAAGAACTGCTTGGAATCTCTGAGTATGGTGGAATTGTTATTCAACACAGGACGCAAATGCTTCTCAATATATACAGAGATGTGTTCAGTGACCCATCCCTGTCCAGATACTACTGGTCTCATGGGTGGGTCACTGACACTTTTATGTATCTTGGGAAAACCTTGTATCAAGGGAACCAGCGGGTTAATGATTCTAAAATAATCAAATAATTATTTATCAATGGTGCCACCATTGAACATATCTAATAGGATATTGCCAACATGTGTGATAATATTGTTTACTATATCTTCATTCATTTTTAAATAGAACTTATCATTCAATAGGTTCAACATGGCTGTATGGTACGTTTATATATTATAAATTGCCTTTGAAGCCAATTTGAGGTCATAGAGCTGAAAGATTTAATAAGAAAGGAAAGTGGTTTCTGTACTTTAATGTGTAGTTGTTTTATGACAAAGGTAAATTTTAAAAGCTAAGTGATATCTCTTTTTGTTGTTTATCTCAATGATCTTGTAATTATATTAAAAGTTTTTTGTTAACTTTAGCTGTGTATTTGTCTCAGTTGTATATATTCACAAATGGACAGTTTAATCAAATTCATGATAAGCAAGAGCTCACTGACAGCACCCTGAATAGAAGCATTTGGGTCTTTGAAGATGGCCTAGTCTGTTTTTATAAGTACATATATGATAGGACTGCTCTGTCTTGTTCTGTCTCTAGGACTCAAGGCCATCAGGACCCAGGCAGTTTAACATCTAAGTTACATGTCACATAGTACACGTTTTAGAAATTGTTACAGTAAACACCACATGGATGCTAGCAATACATCCACAGTGTTTGTGCTGTTCATAAGGAATTCTAATAAACATACAGTTAACAGTAAAAGAGTAGAACAACATGATGGCTCCAGGATCAAACTAACAAAAAAATGTTTTACTGAAAACAAACATAAACGCTTTCACAGTTAATCCAGCTGCTTCTGCAGATGTTAACACACATAGTATAGGCTCCTTTTTAACGATATAATTACATCACTTCTCATCCCTTTTCCTTACTAAATAATTAGATCTTAAAGTAAATAAAAGTGAGAACAAAAGCGCCTCAAATGTAACTTCACAAAAAAGTAGTAGAAAGAAGCACTTGGAGCCTCCAATGCTACAAACACGACTTTATTAAACAGAAACAACTAAAATAAATGCTTAACTTGTTCACTGCATTTTCGTCAACCATGTAACTTCTTCAGCAAAAAAACTTCTTTTGCTGAAGAAGTTACATGGTTGATGAAAAACATGGTGAACAAGTTAAGTGTTTATTTTAGTTATTTCTGTTTAATAAAGTCATGTTCGTAGCATTGGAGGCTCCAAGTGCTTCTTTCTACAAGATCGTAAAGTACCCTAATGTCAAACAAATGTGCATTGCATAAAATCTTTGAAAAATAGACACATGACAACATCTAAATCCCCCGCAAATATATAAGGGGATAAGCCCACTTCCATAAATATTATATAACTAAAAAAATTATTATATAAAATTGCAAACTAGAACAAACTTTTACATGTTACATAAAACACATCTTTCATAACAATCCAAATACATATGAAAATGTACTACAACTCATATAAAAACTTGTAGCAAAAATTGTTATATATGTGAATGAAAAACATAAAAATATATGAATGTATAATAACAGCAACTATAAATATACCCACATTTGAACCTTCTCCTACCTACGCAGGGGTCTAGCCTTTAATACTGGTTTAATGGGAACCTTATCATTTAAGCCCATCCCAGAGTCTGCCCTCATTCTTATAATCCACCTTGTTTCATTCAGTTCTGTCCTATTCCTGCTGTCACCCATCCTTCCATCTAATCTAGTCTTCTCTATGACCAAAAACTTGAACTGGTGTGTACTGCCATTATCAACCACAAGTTTTTGGTTCTGTAATTTGTTTATTTAGACTGGTGAGAGTCTTTTTGCACTGTTTTGTCTGTTTCTTCTTGGCTTTGGACAGGAGTTTTTTTCCTTTTCTTGAATAGTCTATTTATACTAAGGGTCCACCAGGGTGGTTTATTTTTGCCAGTAATCATAGGTTTTACTTGAACAGGTACTGCCTCCTCTATGCAGCTATGAATGTGGTCATACAGTGCTTTTGTGTACAGCACAAAGTAGACCTCAGGGTCATCCAGGTTCAGAGGGGCTTGGAGGTTTAATAAACTGTCACTTAGTCTGAGGTAATTGGTCTTTGCAAAGTTCTTAACAGGTTTAGATTTTGATGGGGGGGGTCTAGGTTAGTTTTAATACTAAAGGAGATCATTTTGTGGTCAGATCTTACCAGGGAGGTGTTAATGCATGGGATGGAGCAGAATCCTCCATCTTCCTGGGATGACTATTTGTGGAGTTATCCCAGGATGTTGCATTTCAGTACACCAGCACCCAACATTTCAAAAATAAATGCATTACTGCACAGTGTTCATAGCACAAGAAATGCATTCTGTCTTAGAAAAACACTGAAACACAGGGACAATGTGATATATTTCACTGGCCTAAAACATGCTTCTATTTATTTATTTAAATTTTTATTGGTACAGAGCACTGATCAAACAATGACAAATCAGAGGCTCAGAGCAGGTTATATCATAGTGCAACAAAATAATGTGCAGTGTACGAATAGAGATTTATATTAATGAGTAAGTATAGACAGTCTGATAAACAATATATAAACAGATCTAACAAACCAAATATATTTACAGTTACATAATTGGAATGGAAAAGGCAAAATATAGTTAAGGTAGGAGGAGTAGATGTGGGACAGATATGAATGGTAGTTGCTAGGTTAGGAAAGCTATTAGAGACCAGTAAGATGAAAGAAGGGATTAGATTATGTTTAGTGTGTTTAGGGCAGTAATGGTGTGATAGGCTAAATCACAGTTTAGGATGAATGACTTAGTCAGGTGTATCAAATGTATGGGAGATAAGGTACTAGCAATCAGTGATATCAGTTTACGTAACATGTCCTTTCAATGGGCAGCTTTATTCAAACTGTTTTGTTAAGTATTTATTAAACTGAGGGCTGAGCAGTGAGTACTTTGTGTGATTGGTTGAATCAGGAGGAAGTGACTGCCATAGTTTTGGAGCCAGTACAGAACAGCAATGGTTATAGAGTGCAATTTGAGAGTAAGAGTTTGTAGGGAGGAACCAGATCTGGACTGGTTTCTAAGATTATAGGTTTGAGTGGCAGTAAAATGTTTGGAAGAAAGAGAAGAAGAGGTGCCAAGTTTGAGTATTTTGAAGAGTAAGAGACCAAGAAGAAGATGTTATCTGGCCTGCACTAGAAGCCACTTAACTTTTGAAAGAGTAAAACAGTGGAGTTCATTCCATGGTGACTTAGCCATGAATCAACATATTTTATTGGAGAGGGTCTGAATGTTGTCAATGTTTTTGACAATGGCCGATAGAACAAGACATGTATACCATATGCAAGCTGAGCAAGGAGGATGCCTTTTCCTATTGCAGCCCTTGGTGATTGTGAGAGGAATGCAATGTTTTTTGGCCCAGAAGAATAAATTGTTTATCTTGACTTTCAGCTTTAAAGGCTCAGGGCTTTAAGTTTCAAATCACATGATCCTGTTTGCCAGATGTCATGATGATGGGTTCATATTGTTTTAAACCAAAACCACATATAGTTGTTTGTCTATGTGATCAAACAAAGTACAACACTACTTCTACATTTCATTTTTTGTTAGCAGACCATCGTTTAATTCTTCCTTTCTCTCCCTTTTCTGAGAGAGCAGCTTTTTTTATTATCTAATCAAACTAAAACAGATACACAATGGCATTCCACTGATTTTGACATATGACTAGAGGATGATCTAGGGGTGTACTAATATAAAAAGTGCTAAAATGTGCACAAAGTAAACCTAGATGTGTGCTGTACACAAATAAAACCCTGACTGACCCAAGGTTGAGTAATGGCTCAGACCTGAAAGAGACAAAGATGAGGTGGAAGAGAGGAAGGCCTACAACAATGTACCAGCCCTGGAGGCGGGAGTGATGGTTCCCAGTCAGCTGACTGCTCCATTGCATGTGGAGGCTTACACATAAAAGACCATACACCAAGGAGATGTGGGCATCCAGTTCCAAGCTCTCAAGGTGTGTGTGTGTGTGTGTGTGTGTGTGTGTGTGTGTGTGTGTGTGTGTGTGTGTGTGTGTGTGTGTGTGTGTGTGTGTGTGTGTAAGCACACATAAGGAAAAGGGTATATAAGGTCTCTGTTCTGAAATTGTTACCTATGCTATCCTCAGTGAGGTGGGATTAGAATTAAATAGAAATACCCTGATTGCCTGTATTTACATACATCCAGAATAATGTAAGCTGCAAGAAAGTTGGAGGCCATGCAGTTCCAGACATTGGAAAAAAACTTGTAAGGCACTACAAGGTCTTAGTCTTGGAGAAGCCAGACTAGCTCAAGCTTATGGACAAAGTTGCCAGTCTGTAGCAGCTAGTACGATGCAAGAAGGCTAGCCTAATATTTCTAATGACTGCCTAGATGTTGACTCTCACTTCTTTGCAGGTAGATCTAGTATGGAGGAACAACTGGTCTTAAGTCTGACATGATAATGCTTGATGCACAGCAGGTGTAGAACATAAAGGATAAAGAAAAACAGCTGCACAAAATAGAGAAATGCAATCCCTCAAGTCACAGGACATACTTCAATGTATCTAACTAGAATAATCAAAAATCTAGAAAAGATGAAGAGTTTCAGTTGTAATTTCTGTATTTCTTATTGTCGTGTTACTGTTATCCCCAAAATGATTTACTGTATGCAGCATTACCTTGTGAGAAAACTGTTTCCATTTTTTCTCACCATAAAATCAACTGTTCATCAATGTAGACACCCAATTGTTTATTTATAGAAGGTATGTTAATATGTTATTAATAACAACGACTTCCAAGTTCTCTTAAAAGTGGGAATATAATGTAACGGTCATAAACATACTTTGTCTATTATTTCTTTATAGAAAACTTAGTTTAGAATTAGAAATGTCTGAATTGCAATCTATGATCTGGATTTTAAACACTTACACAAATGGAGATGGAAATGCCCTGACTTTGTACTGTCCATCTAGAGATATTATTTAAATAATTTAAATTAAAATACTGTGGGAAAGGTAGGGATTTTAAACACTGGCATTTTATGACCAGCTTCAATCATCACAATTTTCTAGACAGTATTTTCTTGGGTTTTCATTAGTTTGCTGATCTGCTGCTTATACACTTTACTAACAAAGATAAACTAAGCAGAATGTTTTTTTAACCAGGATACAATGCACAAAAATCAGATAGGTTTCTTAGAGTTTCGAAATCTGTTTAAGATGTCTTATTTTACATCTAGTGCAAGAAGGGCTAACCAATTTTCTCATTATAATGTCAAAAAGTAATTTTCCACTACTGATTATTTGGGATATATTTATCTCAGTAGTATATGTATTAGGTCTGTTTCATTTTTATATAGATTCTGTTGCATTTTCATATCATGCACATTTTACCTATGTATATTCAAAGATGCAAGAAGGACGTAATAGAAGCAATTTGTTGCCCCACCTTCCCCTGGGACATTGTATCCCCCCTCCCTTCAGTGAACCATTCATTCCTGCCTATAACCATAAGCCAATAGGGTAGAAAAGATAAGGGGCTCATGGTTTTTACCCAGAGGAGGTATAGGATTATTACTATTTTGTTTTGCTTTTTTCTATGTGCTTACCACCTTACACTCACCTTCTGCTGTCTAGTAGGCATAGTGCAATGTCTGCTGTTCTGAAACTCTGAAGGTATGTGTTTCCACATATCCGAGTTCCTTGTCTGGAGTACCTGCATATTCCTTGTCAGAAATATGTTTGCCCATAAGTCCCAGGTGTCACTCCTGCGGTTGTATTCTAATCCCTAGTCCATTTGGAGCAGAGCATCATTAGCCAGCCATTTCTATCTTGTCCAAGCCACCTCTGCTAACACTTCAGCCTATTTGATCTTACATCTAAAAGGGTATAGTTAGTATAAAAACCTATGCGTTGTGGAACTGACAAAGTGGGCAAAAGTGTTAGGCTCATTTGTGAAGCTATAATAACCACCCTGGGACTTTTAGCAGCATATAAATTATTCTGGTGTGTTATTAACTATGTTAGAAGCTTTCAAAGTTCACATTTTTGGACATTTAAAGAAAATGGCTCAAATGGCTCATCAACTTGTTAAAAGCAGTTGGAATGCAATAAGTTACAAATAAAATCATGCAATCAACTTTCAAATTTAATAAAAAGTTGCAATCAAATTGCTGGAATTTTTTGTTATAACAATCTATGCATAGATATCTGTATACAAAAAAACACATATTTGCAAACAATAACATTTGACAAGTGTTTGCTCTAATAACTGTAGAAGGGAATAATACATAATATTGTTTTACAGATAAAAACTGAGATAGACATCTTAAGGAAATGTTTGCCATGAAACTCCATGTTTTTGTCATAATACTGTGAAATTCTACTTTATACTAATGAATCAGAATCACTGTAAACATTTTATTATATTTTGATTTCTCTTAACTTAAAATGGCTATCATGAGGCCTACCATATTTACACAATTTTTGTTTTTTTTCATAGATGTTATATTCTTCCCAGTGCAGCGTTTTCCTCCTTTATATGGCTCATTATAGACATTCCTTTATAATGACAGTGCTGTGAGTCAGTCACTTCATATTCTCTAGAAGCTATCTGTTTTCTTTCTTTTTCATTGAGCGATCCTGATCTATGTTAGCTGAAGACTTTTTATATGTAAAAACCCTCTTTTAAGCATGAAAACAAAAATGTATCTGAGATTTCTGAAGTAATTTAATGTGTTATTTTTAAACAATTCCCTGACCTTCTATTGTATGCATATTGAGGTATCAAAGCTGTCATTTTAGTGTATCAACCCTAATATTCATTTGTGACAGAAAGCTGCCACTTCAAAGAGATGGTAAGGTTTATGATATTTGTTTTATTTTACTTTATTCTATTTTCAGATTATTAAATGTAGAAAAGTGTGCCCTGGTCCGCTTGTAAGTAACACCAAACACCAGTAACTTGATTGAAGATTGTAATAGCAGCAAAATCACATCCAGTTAACAGTAGTACTAAGAAATAGCAGCAAAACTTGAAATAATAGCAGCGAAACCTCAGATAGGATGAACGCTCTTTAATACACTTGAACAGACTGCGTTTTCGTCACCAAAGACTTCATCAGTGACGAAAACGCAGTCTGTTCAAGTGTATTAAAGAGCGTTCATCCTATCTGAGGTTTCGCTGCTATTATTTCAAGTTTTGCTGCTATTTCTTAGTACTACTGTTAACTGGATGTGATTTTGCTGCTATTACAATCTTCAATCAAGTTACTGGTGTTTGGTGTTACTTACAAGCGGACCAGGGCACACTTTTCTACATTTACTGGTTGGTTTCGAGTGCCTGTACCTTGTTTCTTGGTCACTATTTTCAGATTATCCCTAAATATTGTGTAGAAATAGCACTTTGATTTCTGGAAATTAACTAGTTTGTTTATGCAGGGGTGTGGTATAATTAACTCATTCCAATTATTCTTATAAATATTTATCAAACTACTAACTCATTGGAAAAAGTTTCATTTTAGGTGCTAATGTGTACACTGATCTCAGCAAGACAATCTTAAGATATAAACTGCAGATGTTGACAAATACTAAAAGCTACATCAAGTAGTATGTTTAGCCTTGGTCTAGCAGGCCTAAGACAGACTTCTTTCTGAAATAATATCACATTTAAACAGTAGGAATATTAGGATGTTAATGATTTATGTCAGGAAAACATGGAAGGGAAGAAATTAAAAGGTGTTAAGGAGTTTATAGATGTTAAATAACAACTAGGTGATATAATGAGGAAAATTAATTCTAGGATGAGGTAAACTACACTAGAGGGTAGATTTTTTCCTTTAATCCTCATAAACAGGACATTATGAAACCATGTTTCAGCAGTATAACAACTTGTACACCAAGCTGTATAGAGACAATTTAATTGCCGTGAGTATTTTAAAATATTCTGCCAAGATCCATAGCTTATTTTTTTCAAAGTTTGCAGTATTAAAAATTACAGAAGCTATACAGCTACTAGAAAACAGAAACATGATTAAATAATCCCTTAATAAATTCTACAAAATTAGAATAGCTGTTATTATATATATGTTGAGATTTGAAATTAATTATTAGCTTTTACTGGTTGGAATATTAAAATTCAGTTTCATTGATTCATGCCTAAATAATTTTAAAATGTCAATATGGTACTAAGGAAGGCAATTCTATTTGATCATTTAATTACAATGACCGTTTAGAATGACTTTTAAAATCTGATTTTTAGTCTAACAGAATATAGCATTACACTGATGGATGAAATGCTCAGAGGATGTTGAAAGACAATTAATTTATTTATTTCAATTGTATCAGTCCTTTTTTGAATCTTCTTCTTCTTTTGGCTGTTCCCATTAGGGGTCGCCACAGTGGATCATCTGTTTCCATTTCTTCCTGTCCTCTGCATCTTGCTCTGTCACACCAACCACCTGCATGTCCTCTCTCACCACATCCATAAACCTTATCTTAGGCCTTCCTCTTTTCCGGTTACCTGGCAGCTTCATTCTTAGCATCTTTTTCCCAATATACTCTGCATCCCTTCTCAGCACATGTCCAAAGCAATGTAATCTTGCCTCTCTGGCTTTGTCTCCAAACCTTCCAACCTGGGCTGACCCTCTAATATACTTATTCTTAATCCTGTCTATCCTCTTGACACCCATTACAAATCTTAACATCTTCAACTCTGCCACATCAAGCTCCGACTCCTGCCTTTTTGTCAATGCCACTGTCTCCAATCCATATAACATAGCTGGTCTTACTACCCTCTTGTAGACCTTCCCTTTCACTCTTACTGGTACTCATCTGTCACAAATCACTCCTGACACTCTTCTCCACCCACTCCATCCTGCCTGTACTCTCTTCTTCACCTCTCTTCCACACTCACCATTACTCTGAACTGTTGATCCCAAGTACTTAAACTCATCCACCTTCGCCACCGCTACTCCCTGCATCCTCACCATTCCGCTATCCTCCCTCTCATTCACACACATATATTCTGTCTTAGTCCTGCTGTCCTTCATTCCTCTTCTCTCTAGAGCATATCTCCACCTCTGCAGAGTCTCCTCCACCTGTTGCCTACTCTCACTACAGATCACAATGTCATCTGCAAACATCATAGTCCATGGGGACTCCTGTCTGATCTCGTCTGTCAACATGTCCATCACCACTGCAAATAAGAAAGGGCTCAGAGCTGATCCTTGATGTAATCACACCTCCACCTTAAACGCATCCATCACTCCCACCGCAGACTTCACCGCTGTCACACTACCCTCGTACATATCCTGTACCACTCTTACATACTTCTCTGACACTCCCAACTTCCTCTTACAATACCAGAACTTCTCTCTAGGCACCCTGTCATATGCTTTCTCTAAATCCACAAAGACACAATGCAACTCCTTCTGACCTTCTCTGTACTTCTCCATCAACACTCTCAGAGCAAACATCGCATCTGGAGTGCTCTTTCCTAGCATGAAACCATACTGCTGATCACTAATCATCACCTCCCTTCTTAACCTAGCTTCCACTACTCTTTCCCATAACTTAATGCTGTGACTGATCAGTTTAATCCCTCTATAGTTACTACAGCTCTGCACATCACCCTTATACTTAAAAATCGGTACCAAAACACTTTTTCTCCATTCCTCAGGCATCCTCTCACTTTCCAAGATTTCATTAAACAATTTAGTTAAAAAATCCACTGCCATTTCACCTAAACACCTCCATGCTTCCACAGGTATGTCATCTGGACCAACAGCCATTCCATTCTTCATCCTCTTCATAGCTATCCTTACTTCCTCCTTGCTAATCCACTGCACTTAATGATTCACTATCTGCACATCATCCAACCTTCTCTCCCTCTCATTCTCTTCATTCATCAACCCCTCAAAGTACCCTTTCCATCTGCTCAACACGCTCTCCTCGCTTGTGAGTACGTTCCCCTCATTATCCTTTAGCACCCTTACCCGCTGCACATTTTTTGAATGATTATCTTTTTTATAATGAACACAATTTTTCTTTGGAATTCACTGTTATTAGTGAATGAAAATGTCATATTGTGATTCTAAATAAGGACTGTGTAGGTTTTATTTGTCCTCAGTTAGGAGGATATGCAAGGGCTTAAGCATTAAATGACCTGTCATGTTTGCAGTTGTTTGTTCTAGATTACGTACAAGCCACATTTCATTATTAAAACCAGTTATTGGAAACATTATAGTATCTTTTTAAATCTTTGGATTATAAAGTGAGTATGCAAACAGATATAAACTTTCAAACAAGATCATATACAAATAAATTTAATATAAGTAAAATGGAACAACTTTTGAATGGTAAAGGTAAACTGGAAAATGATATTTTTTCTTGCAATAAGTGTTTAATCTTTAGTAAAAAAAGTCAGTTAAACTAAAATTACAAAACATGGTACAATTATGCTGTAAGTATATTAGAATCAAAATTTCAGAACCAATTTTTATGTAGATCAAATATTCATTCCAGACTGGGGTAGAATTAAGATGAAAAAAGCACGGTCACAGAAAGCTTCCAGTTCATGTCACTTTACTTCCAAAATGATTTTATTTCCACACAAAAAAAAAAGTGTTTTCATCCTAAAATCGATTAAGACTTCATCAGGTAACTACCATTGTCCACACTAAGTATTTCAAACCAGAATGAAGTCAGATAACACAAACCGCCAAAATACTTAAAGTGACATAGTATGTAGTAAATAACTTATTATTAACAGAACATGTTCTTAGTACATTTAAAATTGCATAAAACAAACATTATACCACTAATAATTAAAAGCACTTCATTCATAGAATAAGAAATTCATCTATGGTAAGCTTTTAATTTCAACAAACAGGAAATAGACAAAGTCCCATTAGTACCAGGAGTGCAGCTCGCATTCAAGCGTAGCTGCCAAGCAAATTCTTTCCTTTCCAGTTTTAAACCCCAAGGACCACCTCTAATATTTTCAGCAAGTTGTTCCACTATAATAAACTTAAATAAATGATCTGGGTGGATCATGGTGTGTTTTGCTAGAGAGTTGTTTCTGTTTCTATTTTTAATATCATGTATGTGTTCTTATATTCTATCCTTTAGAAACCTTTCACTTTTCCGTACTTGGAAACATGTACAAGACTGACAAAGCATGATATACACAACCCTCTTTGCTGAACAGTTGTTATCTACCTTGAATATTAATAACTTGCCCTTTAATAATAAAATGTTTCCCAACTAAAATCTGTTTATAATAGTTGTATCCCGAACACTTAAACATTCCTTTATTTTTTTATTGTGGAACTCATTTTTTTAGGTGCTTCAAAGAAGGATTTTGGACTAAGAACCCTTTTGTATACCATCAAAAGTTGATCACCCAGTTTTGTGTTAATCTCCGAGTTTTCATTCACTGCACACCGATTTTTGTGTAATATTGACCTATTGAGTTCACTGTCAGCAAAAAAAGTAGTAATAAAACTGGTATTGTACTTTGAACTTAAGTACATGGGGATGCAGTAATCAGTATGTTGGTATTTGTAATATCAGTACTATCCTTGTTTCATTTAGGGGTAAAATGATGAATCCTTCTCTTATGAACTACCACCTGTAATGAATTTTCAATAAAAGCCTCAGGGTAACACCTTTTCTGGAACATTGTTTTAATTTTATTACATTCATCTAAAAATTCTTCAAACAAGGTAGTCATTCTTGCAGCACACACAAATTGCCCTTTGACTGTGGCTTTTTTTTTGCATAGTTTGGTGTAGTGTAGAAAACTATTAGGGTACATGGCCTTCCTGAAAATTCTAGAAATATTTGTTTTATTTATTTATTTGTTTAACATTTGTTTACCAGGAATGTGTGACTTGGAACAAAGCCAATTTTCAGTGGAGGCCTAGGTAGAAATGCTCCAAATACATGTTTTTGTAGCTAAAGTTCTTTTTGCCATCATCCTTTGCAAGCATTGCATCAAGGTATAAAATGCAGTCAATTCCCGTATTGTAAGTAAAACTTAAGAAATCTGTTGTACTATTAAGGTAGCCCAGGAAAGCAGGCATGTCAGCCAAGTTACTCTTCCATACAATAAATATGTCATCCAGGTAGCTAGTATATAGATACCAAGAGACTTTGTATGGGCTGTTAAAAACAAATCTGTTCTCCCATTCAGTCATAACCAAGTTTGTGTACAGCGAACCACACACTGACCCCATTGCTACTCCCTTATTTTGAAGAAAATATTGATGATCAAAACATATGTAATTATTATGTAACATTAAAGAAAGCAGTTCTACAAAAATATTAATTTTGTAGATTATGTGAACAACAAGGCATATCCCCCCCGCCATGTTCGCAAGAATGGGGCACTAAGGATACTTGTGGGAATTTTCTAACTGATGTGCCCAATAATTTAGGACAAGGTAACAGCATTGCACATCAGGATTACGTCTTTACTGAGTTCTCTTTGGACTTCCTGCCCTTGCAGTGGTCAGAACGGCTGAAGGGCAAACAACAGAGGCAGAGGAGGCAACAGCAAAGCCAAGCATATTCACCATATACTAGGGAATGGCAGAACAATGAATCAAGGAGGAAGAACCGGAAATGTTAACTTCAGACAATGGATCACCAGAACAACTAATTCCTTGCTATAGTATCCTCAATCATACAGGTGACTAAAGTTTTTAATTTTAGCTCTTGCAAAGTCCAATAGGGGCATGCTGACATTTTATCCAAAGGGTTCACCTTTGTAATGACCTAAAAAGCAAATACAGTTGAGACATTAATGGACTTTAAAACTTACACTACAAAACTAAATCTAAACATGTTTTTTGCCAGTAATGATACTCAACATCCTTTTTTAAAAGTACCTAATACTCCTCTATCCTGTTATATTTTTTTAAGACAATGTGCAAACTTGATATTAGATCTGTTTTTAAGAACTATTCATCTTTCAATACGAGTTGTAACCACTCCAACAGTAATGAGGATGAACTTGGTTTGTTGCAACACCTTAAATCTAATAATATTTGTATTATGAAGATGGATAAGGGGGGAGGGGTGGTCCTTATGGATGAATTACAGTATATCAAAAAATGTATGCTGTTCATTTTTGATGATAACATGCACACAATTTTCCAAGAGGAAAATGAATCTGGCTTATGATAAAATTAGTACAGCGTTAGTTGACGTGTTGATTCAGGGTCAGATTATGGTGGACAAATACAAGGGCTTACATCTTGATAAGCCTACCACACCCACTATATTCGGTGTGCTCAAGATACACAAGGATTTGTTCTGTAGTGGGCACAAGATCGTCAGTCACCTCAACCCCTGCTAAATTCCTGGGTTTTCATCTAAAAAAAGAATTGAATAAATTCTTATATTTAACTAAGGATTCTTAGGATTTTTCTAAGAAAATGTAATGATTTACTTGTTGATGAAGCAACAGTCTTTTAACTGTAGATGTAAAGGACTGGTACACATGCATTCCCCATGACACTGGCTTGGATTGATTCATGGATTTTTCATGCACAGAAACCACGTTAACCCAATACAAAAATGTATCTTTTTGTAGAACTGCTTTCTTTAATGTTACATATTAATTGCAGCTTTTTTGATCATCAGTATTTTCTTCAAAATAAGGGAGTAGCAATGGGGTCAGTGTGCAGTTCACTGTATGTGAATGTGGTTATGATTGAATGGGAGAAGAGATTAGTTTTTAACAGCCAATACAAAGTCTCTTGGTATCTATATACCAGCTACCTGGATGACATATTTATTATATGGAAGACTAACTTGGCTGACATACCTGCTTTCCTGGACTACCTTAAAAGTACAACAGATTTCTTAAGCTTTACTTATGATACAGAAATTGACTGCATTTCATACGTTGATGTAATACTTGTAAAGGATTATGGAAAAAGGAAGTTTATTTCTAGAATTTTCAGGAAAGCCACATACTCTAATAGTTTTCTACACTGTACTCGTGCCCACCCAACTATCCAAAATAAAGCCATTATCAAGGGGCAATTTGTGCATGCAGCAAGAATGACTACCTTGTTTGAAGAATTTTTAGATTAATGTAATAAAATTAAAGCAATGTTCTAGAAAAGGGCTTACCCTGTTGCTTTTATTACAAATTCTTTACAAGAGGTACAAATACCAACATGCTAATTGCTGCATCACCATATACTTTAAGTTTAAAGTACAATAGTTTTATTATTATCTTTTGCTTACAGTAAACTCATTAGGTCAATATTACACAAAAATTGGAGTGTGGTGAATGAAAACTCAGAGATTAATGCAAAACTGGGTGATCACCCTTTGATGGTGTTCAAAAAGGGTCTTAGTCTAAAATCCTTCTTTGAAACACCTAAAAAATAAGTTCCACAACAAAAAATAGAGGAATGTTTAAGTGTTTGGGATGCAACTATTGTAAACACATTTTAGTTGGGAAGCAAGGTATTAATATTCAAGGCAGATACAATTGTTCAACAAAGGGTGTTATGTATATCGCACTTTATCAAACTTGTACATGTTTCTATGTTGGGAAAACTGAAAGGTTTCTAAAGGATAAGATATAGAAATACTTACATGATATTAAAAATAGAAACAACAACAACTCTCTAGCAAAACACATCCACCCAGGTCTACATCCAGACACTATTTGACATGTAAAAAAGCATATGCTTAAGCACAATATATTTGTACCAGATGCAGCAGTGGTACGCAACTTGAACAACTTGCTAAAAATATTAGAGGTGGACCTTGGGGTTTAAAACTGGAAAGGAAAGAATTTGCTTAACAGCTATGCTTGAATGCAGGCTGCGCACCTGGTATTAATGGGACTTTGTCTATTTCCTCTGTGTTGAAATTAAACGCTTACCATAGATGAATTTGTTATTATATGAATGAAATGTTTTTAATTGTTAGTTGTATAATGTTTGTTGTATGCAGTTTTAAATGTATTAGGAACAAGTTCCATTAATAATGTTATTTACTAGGTACTATGTCACTTTAAGAATTTTGGCGGCTTGTGTCATCTGACTTCATTCAGGTTTGAAATACTTAATGTGAACAATGGTAGTTATGTGATGAAGTCTTAATCGATTTTAGGAAATCAAATTATTTTGGAAGTTAAGTGATTTGAACTGGATGTTTTTTGTGACCATGCTTTTTTCTTCTTAGTTTGAGTCTGCTATTTGATATTTGTTTAGAAATAACAAGATATTATACTTCTGTTATTTGAACTGTACTCGAAAATAACCATTATTATTATTAAAAAACCCACACAACAGTTTGAATATGTCAATGTAATATTCTGAATTTTTTAATATCATTAAAAAGACATTGCTGAAATCATTGCTTAACAAAGTATTTCAGCTGAGTATACAGAATAGTACCCCCTGACCCATTCAACTTAGTAAATGCAAACATGGTTGATATTTGTGGAATTGTCAGTAATCTGAGGGATATACATTTTACACCTCATATCAGTGTAAAAATGGTAAATGTTCAATATCTTGAATCACAAAAGACTGAACCACAGATAATTAAAGGAATATTATGAATATTTTATTTCTGCTATCTGCAGTGACCATTGATAATATATAATGGCATGGTTCATGGGGTGTGCATCTTCCATATAGCAAATATGGTGCCTTTGATCTGACGAAAAGTACTGGCTCTGACAAAATAGTTTTATCTTTCAGTTAATTCTGTTTCTTTATTTTCTGATTTTATGCTTTGACCATAAACCATAAAAGTAAAGTATGTAATGAGCATTGCACTATGTTAGCGGGGGAAGGTCATAGTAGGGTGAGTATTTAGTGAACAGTCATAGGAGCCACGCAGTAAGAGTTTACCTTTAATGCAACTATTTATCTAGCCATATAACTGATGCATGCAGACAATATGTGACATGTTAAGAAACATGTGCTTAAGCACACTATATTTGTACCAGAAGCACCACGGGTACACGCTGGATTGTGGCAATAGATATAAAAGATTGTTACTCACAGATTTACTTTCCATTTTTTGAAGGTTTGTCTGGACACAATGCCATTCTCATTCCCTCCAGCAATCTGTGATTGGGTACTACATGACTACCATAGATATAACTCTTTTCAGTTGGTGTTTGCACAATTTGTCAACCCCAGTATGACAATAGTTGTTATGTACTTGTACTACAAGTCAGATATCAAAGAAGAAAATAGTACATACAACAGTGTAATAGCATTTGCACTGATTATATGTGCTACCAATGACATTTAGCACATGCATATTAATACAGGCTACAGTACAGAATAAACATACAAGTTATGGGTATATCTAGAGTAAAGCCACAGCAACTGTGACAATCTGTGCTTCTAATGGTACAAACAGGCATCAGTTCACTTATGTTTGTGTAAAGAAACATAAAATTACACTGTAATAGATTAAAGACAATCTATAAATTGTGTATAATATGAATATAAAAGCACGCCTGCAACATATGCTTGCAACTACAGAACAAGCACTCCAAACCCTTGAAAAGCTGGTGCTGAAATATAA
Source organism: Protopterus annectens (assembly GCF_019279795.1). Lineage (NCBI taxonomy): Eukaryota > Metazoa > Chordata > Ceratodontiformes > Protopteridae > Protopterus > Protopterus annectens. The sequence goes on from NC_056727.1 coordinate 873,606,036, forward strand.
GAAGCACTCAATTGTGCACAATTTTAAATTACAGACAGTGTAAACACATGGCAGTGGAATGCTGGTTAGTAATGTGATACATCTGTGTAAAAGCATTCCAAACCTCCCATTGTCTGGGTATTCTGGAAATTATACAAATTGCCATAAATATCATTTTAGTTTACTGGCTCTTAACTGAACAATGAGTCAGACTACTCAATTAGCTGTGAACATTGTACCTCCTCATCTGAGATTTTCGGGATACTATTAATATAAATTATACAATAAAAGATCATCCCCGGGATTCATGAAGCTTGCGCCAGGTGCAGGCACATCATCGGCAATCTAACACCAAATATGGCCATCAAGCAATTCAGGTAGGAGCTGTTTCCACGTGCCCTACCTGCATATGCTATGCCCACACAGCTCCCGGCATCTGTATGCTAATCACCCCATGTGCAGCAGTGTAGCATGCAAATGAAGGTATATAGCGATTCAGGAAGTTGTGCAGGCGTAGTGTAAGCATGCAGAAATGTAAACCGAAAAAAATAGTTTACATTTTTGCAAACATAAAATTGGAGCCATGACAGCAGACCAAACACTTGTATTATACTGTTAATATATGCTAATGGCTAAATATATAGCATTGGCATAAAAAAATGCACAAAATATAAAAAAGAACATCTAATGTTATTCCCACACTAACGCAAAGTTAAAGCACAGGGCATCAGTGCGCAAACAGGATCACAATGAAAATAGAATTATATGAAATAAAACTGCAATGTAACACTTTTCACGATTTCCCCATAATAGTCAATGGCATGCATGCTACACCACACCATAGCACAAGGGTTGCTAAGGGGCTGTGACAGTGTTCTGCGCTGTAACTAGGAATTAGTAGGCAATGCCATGCAAATGAGAGGAGTAATAGTGAATCACAAATTCCCTGCCGGTGTAAGGATGCACCTCACAGCGTAGTGTTACAACACCGAGGTGTGCCCTGGAGATAAAGATGACATCAAGAGAGGGGTGTGCAACCTTTGCTGTAAGCACATTGGAGCATTGCTAATCCAGTTTGCCTGTTGCTAAACAAAACTGCAGGATATGGGTGTGTTGAAGTAGCCATAGCTTTGCTTAGCTGAGAGCACACAAGGTGACCAAATGTGCATGTGAACGTGGAAGAAAATGCGCTGTAAACGGCTATGCACAGTGCGAACCAGAGCAGAAACAGGAAGGATACGGGAAAAAGATAAGGAAATGCTGCAGCATGGAAATTGAAGTACAAATGAGTAATTAACACCTAGGAACCCACAGTGGGCCATTTTCCACAGCTAACAAGGCTGCTAGCAGCTACATGCAGAACAGGAAAGGGGAGGTGCTGTACTGCAAAGAAAACAATACTGTCACAGCAAAACAAAGCAAAATTGCAGTAGATCAGCTACATAACACATTTTGCAACACATTCCTAGGTAGGAAAAGTACAAAACAAGAAAGCCAGCAGCTGGATGCATGCCTGACAATGAGAGGGGATTCAGGTTGAAAAGTGAATTAAAGGGCAACAGATGAATCATGGCAGGCAAGCATAATTCAACAACAAAGGCCCCACAGTTGCAGTACTCGCTGTAAAACCCATAATTAAGATACCCTGCAGCTGGAATTGCACATACACACCCAATGACATCAGCAGCATCCACAGTACAATAGTATAAAGCATGAAGGCACCTCACACACACTTGTGTATTCCCATACACTCTGCACCATCGGTGTATACAGACGGGGAACTTTTAATATGTACATGTTAGAGGCTGCCATAGCTTTGATTCACCAGCATGTGTTGGAGACTGAAGGTGGTGTGGAGGATGATGCTGACAACCACCTCAGGCACCGAAGGAGGAGAAGAGTGTTCAGACCCAGGGTAACCTAACAGGGGCTAAATGATCACCATGCAGCAACTTGTTGAGCTGTGCCGGCCACACCTCAGAGCCAGAAATAACAGAGGGGAACCCATCCCAGTGGACACGAAGGTATGTGTAAGCTTGAGAATACTAGCCACAGGTACCTTTCAAAGGTCAACTGGGGATATCCTGGGTATCTCACAGGCATCAGCATCCAGGGTACTCCACCAGTTCCTGGATGCCATGTTACCACATGCCAATGAGCACATATACTTCCCCCGAATGCAGGAGGAGTTGGCCAGCAATATGCGTCTCTTCCACCATGTGGCAGAATACCCAGAGGTACTGGGTGCAATAGACTGCACGCACATACACATCAAGTCACCACCAGGTGAGCAGGGTAGGCAATACATAAACCGCAAGGGATACCCCTCCATCAACTGCCAGGTCATGTGCAATGCCCAGGGCATTATCATGGATGTGTGTGCTGGCAGCCCTGCAAGCTATCATGACTCCCACATCTGGCATGCCTCACAGCTGTATCAGGTATTTGCCAGGGGGGACATCCCATATGGCCACCTGATGGGGGATGCTGACTATGCACTGGAACCGTGGATGATGACTCCCATCAGAAATGTACACACACCCATGCAAGAATGCCATAATGAGGCACACACACAAACCAGAATAATCATAGAGCATGTGTTTGGGATGCTGAAATCATGGTTCTGTTGCTTGGACATATCTGGTGGAGCCTTGCAGTACTCTCCAGGCATGTGTGCCCACATCTTCATAGTATGTGCCATGCTACACAATATGATCCTGCGGAAACAGCTGCAGCAGGGACAGAATGGTGAAGGCCCTCACAGCCTACCACCATTGCCAAGGGCCCCACAGGCACAGAGGGACTCAGACCATGAACACCCTGAGCCAGCCCCAGTAGGCAGATGGAGGTGTGCCCAGTATGCCCATGCCTTGGCAAAGAGGGAACGTATAGCACACACACTGACAGTGTAGGCACCTACGGACTGACACCCTTCTCCACCTGCACACACAGTAAACATGGATGGCACACACACAAGACCACCTGTAAATTGTCATGTATAGGCAGTCTACTGTGTGCATCCTACATAGGCAGCCCTCAACTCTTGCACACACAACTGCTATTGGCACAAGGTAAGTCAACACCTGGACAGTAAATTAAGCTATCAGCATGTGCTGATTCTGTATGTATAGTTTCATAGGTACATAGGTAGATACTTGGCTAACTGCCCGAGGCCATTCATAAGCCTAGCCAAAATGTGTCAGCTGTCACCACCCCATTGATTAACTAACTGTCCCTCTGTGGAGCAGAGCCAATTGTGGGATCCCTGGGGTGTATCCACTGTTCCCCATCCACTCTGCAAGGTTTCCCTGGAGTGTTAGTGAGGGGCTCCATATAATGTAATCAGGGATGTAGTTCTAAAGCATGGGGAGTACCTGTGATTGGAATCTGTCCCTCCAGCATCTTCCAGTTATGGTTGTGGCAAGGTGTAGCTCATTACAGTGTGTGGCTCACTGTGACATGGATTCCCATAGGTGGAGCATATCCATTAAGCCTGACTTGGGCATGGCTTTGTTGGCCAGCAAAGATCATCTCTGAGTAAACGAGATGCCACTTAGTAATGCAAGAGTTCATTCAGTCTGGCAGCATAGGACACATGTCTGAGGCCAGTAATCCTCTAGGCAAGGTATGTTCGTGGACCCTCCAGCTGTTGGATGTGTCTTCTGAGGTACATCCTAAATGAGTTATCATACTCGATGATGGGATTGATGAGTGATGAGTAAAGGGGCACATAACTTCAGTATGTCTAGATGTGAACCCTTAAGTAATCAGATGGCCTACATAGAAGGATGTCCTAACTACTTTGGAGATATGATTGTCAAAGGAGAGATCACTATCTAATGTAGTCCCCACATACCCATTACCTCTTCTGTATTAAAGTGGCTGCCACTCATGTGTTAATATGTGGGTGTTTAGTATTCCCAAAATGGAATGACCATGCAGTTTGTGGCCTTTAGCTGGAGGCCATGACTTTGACACCCTGTGTTGGTCTATGTGAGGCCCCTTGAAGGACATCTGTGACAGCTGGACTGTCAATTATGGCTCCCAGTTTGCATTAATCACCAAACACGGTCTGCTGTAGTCCACATGTGTTTGCCTGTACCTCTGAGAAGTATATAGCAAACAGTAGGGGTCCTAGGACTGAGTTCTGTGGGACACAAGTTGCGACTGGTTAAGAGTTGGACCTGGAGGCTGCTAGGCTTACCATGTGGGTTCTGTGTGTAAGCCTGTTGGCAACCCAACCTGTGATGTATGGGTGTATGTACTGGCTGGTGAGTTTATAAATAATACCTGAGTGGGGAATGGTGTCAAAATCCTTGGAGAGGTCCAGGTAGTATGCGTGAACTACCACACCCCTCACCTAAAGTCTAGGTGACTGTAAGACATCAAACAGGTTCAGTAGGCATGATATGTACTCAATCAAGCTGACCTGGGCTGGGTTGAGTGTCTGGAGGTTTTCAATATCTCTGTTAATGAGTTTCATGATGATGTGCTTTATAGCCTTGCAGGCTAGGCTAGTCAGGCTTATAGGGCAATAGTTCCCGGGGTCCATTGTGGCACCACCTTTGTGGAGTGGGATAACTGTTGCTGTGCGCCACTCTGTATGTAGCCTGTAGAGAGGCTGGGTTTGAACAGTGTGTTTAGGTGAGGGGTTAGTTCATTTGGATCTCTTGTAAGACACAGCCTGGGACACTGTCCGGTCCCATTGAGACTGTGTTTTTGGCTTTTGATAGGGCTATTTTAACCTGTGTGTCAGTGATTTCTGGGGCCATACATTCTTCTGGTATGGTTATGGGATGTTTAGGGGGTGAGAGGCGTGTGAAGTTTGCACTGAACCTTCTGACAAAATGTTGGCAATATCAGTCAGTTCAGTGTATTTTGTGCCAGTCTGCACTAACTCAGAGCAGATCTGAGAGTTCCCACTTAGGTTCTTGACATAGCTAAAGAAAGCTTTGTGGTTATCTGTAGGGTCCTTGGAAATTTATCTTTTGAAGCTAGCCTTGGATGATTTCATGAGGGATCGTAGTTTCTTGCTGATACTGATCAGGGATGTTCTGTCCTTCTAGGGATTTCGATGTTATCTGTACTAGTTTCCTCCTTCTATTGTAGAGCCTGTTTATGGCAGGGGTCCACCAGACCGGTTTCCATTTCTTGGAGGAGTGAGTCTAGGTTTGACTTGGGATAGCACAATCCATGCATTCCTGCAGATGATCATAGAGTGCATTTGTATAGGTTTCAGCATCTTGGACAGCATTGTCCGTTGGCGTGGGGGCCGTGAACCTTTCCACCTTGGGCTTAAGCAACATGAAGTCTGTTTTGGAAAAAAAAATTCATGGTGGTTTCCTTGGTTGGGGTTGTGGGCGGAATGTGAATATCCAGAGTGATTAGTCTATGGTCTGATCTAACCAGCGAGGGGGTGACATTAGGTGTGGGACACCGGTCGCCCATGTTGGTGATGACCAGGTCCAATACGTTGTTCCCTCTGGTGGGGGTGTTGACCAGTTGATCCAGGGCATTTGAGTTTAGAAATTCTAGGAAGCACTGGGCAAGGGAGTTAGTACTTGAGTAGTTCTCCCAGTTAATTTTTGGGTAGTTAAAATCACCCAATATTAGGGTGTTTGGTAGGACCTGCATATTTCCTAGTGTCTCCAGAAATGCGGAATGTGGGTCCTGGGTCATGGTGGGTGATTTGTAGCAAGCTACAATTTGGATTGCAGTTTTGCCCATTGTCAGTTGCACTTGGATAATCTCTGATGCATCATGCTGCACCAATAACCTGGAGGTGTGAGTATCCTTGATGAATATGGAATCACCCCCACCTTTTGTGTTCCGGTCCGGGTTCTGTGGCCGAAAGGTGAGGTATGAGTTATAGCCTGGTAGTGCTGGGGTGCTGTCTGGAGCCTTAAACCAGGTTTCTGTTACTGCACAGATATTGATGTTCTCCACACTGAGGAGTGCCTCGAGTGTGTGCATTTTGAGGTTTAGACTTCTGGCGTTGAGTAGCAATACCCTCAGTTTCTGGTTACTTGTGCTATTTACAGTGGTGGGTTTGTCTTTTGAGCCTTGCCTAAAATCCTCCTTGCCTAATATCCACCTCTCTAGTATTGTTTGCAAGCAATGACAGCTGTGCATGTGTACATGCTCTGCAAATGTGTACTGACCCTTGTTACAGGGCTGTGCAAAATGGCTATGTGCACGCCTACATAGAGTGGATATTGACAGTAAAGACATACTGGTTGAATGTTTAGATTTGTGTAGCCTATCCTCTCATTACCAGACTAACAGCTGCTTGGAAATATGTTGACAGTACTGGTAATGAAACAGAGTGCATATCCTCTTTAACTCCAGTGTGACATCTGCAGTAGGAGTGTAAGATGTAGGAAACTGCTGCCCATGTGTAATAGCTGCTTCATAGGTGATGGAGTACACTATCTGATTATATCCTGATCATGTCGATAGTGGCAAAAGAGTCTATTGATATTTGACTTTGTGTGGGGAGTGGGTGTCTGTGCTCAACAGAGCTCATGGTTCTGCTGGGTATGTGAGTATATACCCAGACAAGGATACAGTCCTGTTCACACTTGCATCATCTGTAATCAACTATCAGGATGTGATGTGGCCCTCAGAGGGGGATTGCTACTAAAAGTAGTTACCATGCTCCTGTAATAGCTAGTGTTGCCACGTCCATAACACAAATATTTACATGTAAGCATCACTGTCTAAAACATCTTCATAAGCAGTAAGTATACTAAATACAGTACGTGATACATGTAGTACTGAATGCTCATACAGGCATGTCCACTAGTCAGTTATTGGTGTTTACTAATGTCAACTTTGTGTATGCGGCCATCCTGGGGGAATGCAATCTCTAAGTCATGTACATTGCCAAACCCGCCTAACACCACACCCCACACATTGTCTGGGATGCAGCTACAGGGGTGAGCTTGGAGGCAGTCCATTCAACACCCATGACTGGACTAGACAGTCAAGAGGTGCAGGTTAACACATGCATCTCATCACTACAACCAACACATACCCTTACTAGAACACAGTAAGGACACACACATATGCCCCCAGATATCACACACATCCACAGAGGCCTCTAAGTATCTGGCCAAGCAATACGTCTCCCAAGTTGGAATAGACAGACAACAGAATACAAAGACTGTACAACATAGTTTGCATAATTGTGACACACCTCAGAACACGTGGCCGGAAACATGGCCAACAGTACTCATTTGTGAATGCAAACCCTAGCACTATGTTACACACCAAGCTATATGAGAGCAAACATACTGTCAGCTGCCTGTCTGCCATGATTAGCCACATATCCATACACTCAGACCACCTTTAGAACTATACACATGTCTCTGGTACATACTATGTTGTTGTGCAGGACCTGTGATGCAGTAGCCTGGACTGCATGGAAACACATGCAGGAACTGTCAGGTCTTGTAGCCCATGCAGGTATGTCCCAAGTCCTGGGTAGCATTCTACTATTGGCCAGAATGATGCAGCAGTACAGGGACAAGGATTGTATTCCACAATTGTGTAATGTACTGGTGTAATTCAAAGAGTATCCAGCATCTCTCTGCCTGGTATAACATGGTTAACAGACCATGATGCTTTTCCAGACAGGGTCTGCACCTGTCACCCCTGAGAATCTGGATACTGGCAACGGCCCATGCTTCTCCTATAGTGCCCTCATCATGCCAGGTTCAAGTGAAAGTCCACTGGTGCAACAGGGACAGCCAAGAAATAAACTGTGGGTCTTGCTACTCAATGATACAAATCAGGTACTCAATATGGACTCACTTACGGCAATCTGAAACATGGAGAACATATCTGTGCAGTGATTGAGATATGGTTCAATGCTTTGGAGAGCACCCCTGTATGCCCATGTTATGACACATACCTCACCTCTTGGCCATCATCCTTTATTGGAACACATGGGCCACAGGTGTGTCCAACTTCCTGATGGATATGTACACCCCACGCTAGTTGCACTTGCACAATGTAAGATGCATTATGCTGAGCAACTACCTTTGTGCCAAAGTGTAATCCAAATTTCACCTTGTGACAGATCATCCACCATGCCTCAGAATTCCCAAATGTCATTATGCTGTAATGGGGAATACCAGTTTTGAGACAGGAAACCATAATCCTGGCCACTCAGCTATTCCATTATGAACTGGGAAGACTCATCATGTACCAACACATGTTCTCAATGCATGTTGGATTTCATCAACACCAATGACCTGGATCACCATAGTCACACCAACAGGGCTAACAGTATGCCACACATGGTCAGTCTTCAAAGCCAATGTTATGCTCCTTAAGAGCTAAGTGGTGACTGTCATGGCACCCATGCAGATGTACAATGCATGTACGAATGCTGGGACCTACACAAATCCACTTTAATCACTCACATATGTTCAGTGATTGTGCCATTGAAACAAAAACAGGATTCAACCAAACACAAACATGAAGGCAAACTGGTGGTACCCTGCCTTAAACTGTACCACAGAAGGTAGTAACTGTTGCAAGAGTCAACACACATGAGTGGAAGTTGATCCAAGGTCAGCCTCAGTAAGATGCAGATACACCATATAATGCCACACAAAGCTACTGTGAAACTAATCATCCACATATTATGAGGCCAGACACAGAGGATTCCATAGCTGTGTCATGAAACATAATGGCAACAGCAAGACCTGCTGTGCTTCACAGCACTATGGCATGAGAATACTGCACCTACGGAAATAGCACCTGTTCATCCAGATAGAGACTTGGATAACATAAACACACTGCCCCCCTCCCCAACAGGTACACATTCATATATCCATGTACACAACAGAGCCCCTGTAATAACAGCTAACAGCTATGCAGGTATAAGCTGCACTCTCTAATGCCATACATACAGGCTGCATGGGACCTGTCCACATCACAAGTTGTATCCTACACAAATGTCAAAACAATCTGCTCCCCACATAAACATCATGTACAATCATAGCTTCATGTCAGGCTGTGTACACACTGAATGGTGCACAGCAACAGTCATCTGTTAATGCTGTCAATATCCGTGGGACCCTGGTATGTGTACAGCTGATCTGGTTACAAACAGTGGTATCATTGCATTGCATAACACATGATGCAACTGTGTCAGTACATGGGTACTCTGCACAGTTGTTGTAGGGCTCGGTACAGTCAGCCAGTCAAAGGTTACTTGGTGTTGTTCCATTACATGTCATACCACATGTATGGATGTGTGTTGGTGGTCCGAGGACATGGTGGTGTCTGAGGATTACATCCTAGAATGTAGCTTTTGACACTGTGACCTGCACCTGGCTCATCTGTGATGACTTATGTTGGAGTACTGCTCTGTACATGTGAGCAGCCGTTATGAATGTGGGGACACCACCACTTGGAGTGGTCCATACCAGTGTTATAGCCCACATGTATGGTTCTGAGTTATATGGTGGTAGTGCTATTGTGCACTACAGAGCCTTCAGCCAGGTGTTCCTCACTGCACAGATGTCAATATTCCCCATTGTAGGTTCTACAGTGAGCAGCTGTGATTACAACAGCAACACATCTAGCACTGGTTTGCATAAGCATACAATGCAATTGTCTTCTAGATGTCAAGGTGTTATCCTGTGTTTAGGACATTTGCCTTGGAATGGCAATATATGGGCAAATGCGACCTAGGTATTATCATCACTCCCTTGAATCATGGATGCATGTGATCTGTGACAAAGGCTTGTCTTCTGTGAGTCATGTCATCCAAGAATGACAGACACTGGACAACCTCATAATTACAGAAGGACATTGGCTCATTGTGTTGGTCAAGCAGTTGCCATTACTAGCATGACATCACTGTAAGTGGTAGTATTGTGCTTGGTATAGACTGATACATCTAAGGTAATGGACAGCAGCAGACGTTGTGTAGATGACCAGTGTCAGATATATGTAGTGCAGTGTTCCTGCTAACAATGACAACTACTAACACCAGAGTCCATTACAACATGTTCTGTACATCTAACTGTATGAGCATGGCTACTGTGACCTTCCGTGTTTAGAATCAGAGTGCATCCCAAACAGCCCTGTGCTACTACGTGTATGAGCATGCCCAGTATAACCTTGTGTAGTTGGACTCATAGTGCATTCCAAACAGCCCTGTGCTACTAAGTATGTGAGCATGTCCACTGACACCTTGTGTAAGTTATGTGCTTCTATGTGTATGAGCATGGCCATTGTAAACCTGTATAGTGATAGTAGTCGTACATTCCACAGATGGGCATACTCCTGTTCAGGATGGACTCCTACTTTAAACACACAGGTTCACAGCTATGTACATCTTAACTGTCAGTATCCCTGTTGATGTCCACAATCCTAGAAGGTCATGGTGACTGCCTTGTAATGTGTAATCTCTGTGGTGCAACTTGTAACTGTGTAGTACTGTAATAGTGATCTGCAGATAGGCAGGTGTTCTGATCCCACAACTTGTGTGTGTGTGTGTGTGTCCGTCTGCCTGAGGACAGAACAATGTTTTTTAGAGTACTCACATCCTGTACAATTCCTATACTCAACTTTGGCAAGGCTGATGATGTCACCCACCTAGGAATACACCTCTGGGATTGCTGTGACCAAGTAATCTTGGTAGCACATTCTGTAACTGCATAATGCTGTAGTGTGATAAAGTAGTTAGGTCGGTGTACTAATCTCAGACATGCCAAGTGTGTGTGTCTGGCTAAGGACAGAATAATGCTTTTTAGAATACCCACTCTCCGTACAATTCCTCTACTCAACTTTGGCAAGGCTGATGATGTCACCCACCTGGGAATACACCTTTGGGATTGCTGTGACCCAGTAATCTCTGTAGCATGTTCTGTAAATGCACAATGCTGTAGTGTGGTAAAGTAGTTAGGTAAGTGTTCTAATCCCAAACATGCCAAGTGTGTGTGTGTCCATCTGCCTGAGGACAGAACACTGCTTTTTGGTGTACTCACACTCCATACAATTCCTATACTCAACTTTGGAAAGGCAGATGATGTTACCCACCTAGGACTACACCTCTGGGATTACTGTGACCCAGTAATTGTGGTAGTGCATTCTGTAACTGCATAATGCTGTAGTGTGATAAAGTAGTTAGGGCAGTGTTTTAATCCCAGACATGCAAAATGTGTGTGTGTCCATCTGCCTGAGGACCGAACAATGCTTTTTAGAGTACTCACACTCCATACAATTTCTATACCCAACTTTGGCAAGGCTGATGATGTCACCTACTTAAGAATGCACCTCTGGGATTGCTGTGACCCAGTACCCTTGGTAGCACATTCTGTAACTGCGTAATGCTGTAGTGTGATAAAGTAGTTAGGCTGGTGTTCTAATCCCAGACATACCAAGTGTGTGTGTGTCCGTCTGCCTGAGAACAGAGCAGTGCTTTTTTACAGAACTCACACTCCGTACAATTCCTATTTTCAACTTTGGCAAGACTGATGATGTCACCTACCTAGGAATACACCTATGGGATTGTTGTGACCCAGTAATCTCAGTAGCACGTTCCGTAACTGCATAATGCTGTAGTGTGTTAAAGTAGTCAGGTAGGTGTTCTGTTCCAAGGCATAGCAGGTGTGTGTGTTTGTCAGTCATATTTTATGTGTTGGTCACTGTGAGTGTCTAGCCATTGGATGTGTTGAGGAGCGTGTTTTGTAGTTTCCCTATATAGTGGCCATATATGTCACAATCAGCCAAGAAACTAGGTTGGCAAGACATACCCATACATTTGGCAATAGGCCTAGTGAGCAAAGTAAGCAAACCTAATATTACCCAGAATACAGTCTGAACCCATGTATCGGACAGAAACAAACTTGCCTTGGGATTAATACCAGTACATAATACAGGAGCTACTGGTGTTTACCTTTTCATTCTTTGCTAATGCTTTGGTGCCACGAGGTTTGTTCTTAGGATATATAATCTATATCTATGTGTGTGTGTGTGTGTGTGTGTGTGTGTGTGTGTGTGTGTGTGTGTGTGTGTGTGTGTGTGTATATATATATATATATATATATATATACATACACACATATATATATATATATATATATATATATATATATATGTATATATGGACATTGACACACATACATCTATGTAATAGAATACATGTCCTATACTGTTGAATGACTATGCTGGATGATATGTTCATGATAACATCTGATGTCTGTATATCTGCCATGGCTTAGTGGTAAAACACATTGGCTATGATGTGTCGGGTCCTGGTTTCGAGCCTTGCAGAGGCTGGTTATTTTGTTGCTGGGCAGAACAAGGGCTGTTGGATACAGTGTGAGTAAGGCACTTTTAAGCAGTTGTGAGCGGGTGTGTGCGGGTTTGCGCGACGGTAAGCAATGCTGGATGATATGTTCGTGATAACATCTGATGTCTGTATATCTGCCATGGCTTAGTGGTAAAACACATTGGCTATGATGTGCAGGGTCCTGGTTTCGAGCCTTGCAGAGGCTGGTTATTTTGTTGCTGGGCAGAACAAGGGCCGTTGGATACAGTGTGAGTAAGGCACTTTTAAGCAGTTGTGAGCGGGTGTGTGCGGGTTTGCACGATGGTAAGCAGTGGTTAGTTTAGGACAGGCTCAGTATGGGACATGTAACTATGCATTAGCAGGCAATCCTATGCAAATGAGGTAAAGGATAGTGAATCCCAGTTTTCCCCAGGGTGTGAGGCAGGTCCCAAGAGTGTAAGAGTATAGATAGCCGGGTGCAAGACTTGGATATAGGTGACATCATGGGGAGTGTGTCAGGCATACTGTAAGTGGATTGGAGCCCTGTGGCTCGGGATTGCTCCTAGCTTAGCATGGCTAAGCTAGGGGGGTGTCTAAACCTGCCTAGGGCAATCAGAAGGGAAAACTGCAGTAGGAAAGAAATCAAGGAGAACTAGCTGAGCTAACAGGTGAAATGTATCAGGATCAGCCAATTACAGAGGCAGCAGAACAGCCCAGTCCAGAACACTACTATAAACTAAGAAAACACCTCCCCCTCTGTTTTTTCCACACTCTACACTACTGGTGTATACAAGCAGGAAAATTTTAACAAACAAACCTACAAAATGAGAAGGGTTGCAGCAGGCAACATAGAACAACATGTGCAAGAGGCTGAGGGTGGTGAGGATGTGAATGCTGCCGAACAACCCACAGTGAGGAGAAAGAGAAGAGTGTACAGACACAGGGTAACCTACCAGGGGCTACATGAGCTGGAGATAGTGGAGTGCTATAGGGTGGACAGAGACCTTCTACAACAAATTGTTGAGCTGTGCCGGTCACACCTGACACATCAAACTGGCCAAGGAGAACCCATCCCAGTGGATATCAAGGTATGTGTAGGCCTAGGTATACTAGCCACAGGTACCTCCCAAAGCACAACTGGGGATATCATGGGGATCTCACAGGCATCAGCATCCAGAGTATTCCACCAGTTCCTGGATGCCATGTCAGCACATGCCAGTCAGCACATTTATTTCCTCAGCACATGTGAGGTGTTGACCAGCAATATGCATCTCTTCCACCAAATAGCAGAATACCCTGGGGTAGTGGGTGCTATAGACTGCACGCACTTACACATCAAAGCACCACCTGGTGAGCAGGGTAGGGCCTACATCAACTGCAGGGGCATCCCCTCCATCAACTGCCAGGTCGTATGTGATGCCCAGGGCATTATAATGAATGTGTGTGCTGGCTGCCCTGGAAGTTATGACAATTCAGATATATGGCATCTGAAGCAGCTGTACCACAGATTTGCCGATATGGACATCTCCTATGGTCACCTAGTGGGGGACATTGGGTACCCACTGGAGCCGTGGCTGATGACACCCATCAGAAGTGCACACACACTTGAACAACAATGCCATAATGAAGCACACGCACAGGCCAGACATATAATACAGCGTGTGTTTGGGATGCCCAGGACATGGTTCCGGTGTCTGGACACATCCGGTGGAGTCTTGCAGTATTCACCAGCTACATGCACCCAAATTGTTATGGTATGTGCTATGCTACACAATATGATCCTGCAGAAACAGCTGCAGCAGGAACAGCATGGGGCAGTGCCACAGAGCCCCCCATCAATGCCAAGGCCTGTACAGGCACAGAGTGACTCAGAGGAGGAATAACCTCAGCCTGATCCAGTAAGCAGAAGGAGGCATGCCCAGTATGTCCTGGCCTTGGAAAAGAGGCAATGCATAGCATATGCACTGACCACACTAGGGACCCGGGGAATGACACACTCTCTGACTTGCACAGACAGTAAAAGGGATGCCAAACATGACACTACCTGTGCTCAACCATGTATAGGAGTGTACTATGTGCATCCGACATAGGCAGCCCTCCAGCACCATGCTCAAGTCTGGCACACCCTCAAGGTAAGTCAATCAACCTACCAATTGCCAAATAGAGTAGAATGTGTTGTTACCTGTAGCTATGGTATGGATGTGAGCATGCAAGGGAATTGGGTGGCCGAATGTTAAGGCAGCAGACAGTAGACACCCATAGTGGCACCATGACATCTCTAACACATACTGAAGTCACCATAGTAGCCAGTACTACACAGGGTGACAAAACCCACTATAGGTAATGGGCTGAGTGACATGTGTGCCCATAAGACCCACACAAGTCTCAGCCAGCAGGACAGGTGTAGACAGACACAAACAAATGCTGAACTATGGCCTCTGACTGTGCTCTATGGATAACCCCTCCCCCAGACCCACACAGACAGACTACAGCAGGCCAGGCAGTTGGATGTAAGTTGTGAAGGCTAGGAAGTCAGAAACTAATATGCTGGTAATTAAAGCTAAGATCTGTAGTACACTGATATGCCTCTAGCCAGCACAATAAGTAAGACTACACACTGAAATGGAGTACCTGACATACCAGTACAGTCCTAGCAAATGTGTACAAGTGTCAGGTGTGGCCCCCATCCAACGTACACTTATAGCAACAGTCAGGCGTGCCCCCCCCCCGCTCCTGTGTAGGAATGTATATACAGTCAGGTGTCCCCCCTGCTATGCAGACATGTAGCAACAGTCAATGCCAAATGACCGATGGATACCCTGCACACACAGCATGCTACCTGTTGGTGTACAACACAAAGGTCAGCACCGCAGTACAAATTACCTGGACTTGATCCACACATGCGATACAGGTGGCCATACTGGGCATGCTCACACACTTGAAGGTATGAAGGCAATGTCAGTCAACAACATACTGAAAGGTCATACCAGGCATGCTCACACACTTAAACACACGAAGGCCATGTCTGCAAACACCAGTGGTCCAGACATATTTGGCAGTCGCCGTCCTTAGTGCAGACACATGTCAGTATGCACCACTCCTGCCTTGCACACACAGTGTATAGGAATACAGGCATATACGTAAGGACAACACACTATAATAAGCCAAAGGTAGATGGATATAGATGTGTGGAAGAGGGTGACTGTGACAAGGAGTCATCCGGGCCTGTCCCACCCAGCACACAGCCAAAGGGCCCCAAACCCATGAGGTGCAGATGTCATTCACTGCAGATACTAGCCACCAGTATCTGTCAGTATGACAGACTATGTGGTGCATGTGCCAGCTGTGCAACATGACTGTACAAGGAAGTAGTCATCTAGTAGCTGTATACACGTACCTGTGACATATGATCCCGTGTGTGGCATGTCAACCCCTACATGAATGGGTTATGGCCCATGCACGCACTGCCCTCCCCATAGCAGTATTATGGCAAGCCTGCTGAGGTCATCCAATGTGAAATACACCTTTGGGAGAGCTGTAGCTCAATAATCTCCATGGTGCATCTCAAAACTGCATACTGCTTTAGTGATAAACTAGTTAGGTAGTAGTTCTAACCTCAGACTTGCCAATTGTGTGTGTGATTGTGTGCGTGTCTGTCAGTCTCAGACTCTGTAGAGAGAAATGCTTTTTAGGCTACTCACAGTCTGTACAATTCATATACTCAACTTTGGCAAGGCTGCTGATGTCACTCACCTAGAAATACACCTGTGGGAAAGTTATAGTAACTGCGTATTGCTGTAGTGTGATAAAGTAGTTAGGTCAGTGTTCTAATCCCAGACTTGCCAACTGTGTGTGTGTGTGTGTGTGTGTGTGTGTGTGTGTGTGTGTGTGTGTGTGTCCGTCTGACTTAGGACAGACACATGCTTTTAGAGTACTCACACTCCATACAATTCATATACTCAACTTTGGCAGTCCTGATGATGTCACCCACCTAGAAATACACTTCTTGGACTGCTGTAACCCAGTAATCTCGGTAGCGCATTCTCTAACTGCATAATGCTGTAGTGCATTAAAGTAGTTAGGTAAGTGCTCTTTTCTGAGGCATAGCAGGTGTGTGTGTGTTTGTCAGTCATATCCTGTATGTTGGTGGCTGTGAGAGTCTAGCCCCTGGATGTGTTGGGGAGCGTGTTTTGTAGTTTTCCTATATAGTGGCCATATATGCTACATTCAGCCAAGTGACTGGGATGGTGAGACATACCCATACATTTGGCAATAGGCCTGAAGAGTAACGTCAGCAACTTTATTATTACCCAGACTACAGCCTGAACCCATGTGTCAGACAGAAACACACTTGCCTTGGGATTAACACCAGCACATAATACAGGAGCTGCAGGTGTTTTCATTTTCATTCTTTTTTAATGCTTTGGTGTCACAAGGTTTGTTCTTGGGATATATAATCTATATCTATGTATGTATATGTATATATATCTATGTATGTATATGTATATGTATATATATATATATATATATATATATATATATATATATATATATATATATATATATACATTAACACACATACATCTACATAATTGAATACATGTGCTATACTGTTGAATGGGTACATTTCCGTTATCGGGGCAACACTATTAATGCAATCATTCTGGTGTAACACAGCTCATTAACATGCCTGTTGAGCACATGTCGGTATAAAATGCTTGTGTTAATAATTAAATGTTTAACCAAGTAACTAGTCTAATTTTACACACGTCTGTCTGACAGACGTGTTAAGGTACTGCATTACAGCGGAGCGATCGCTTTAAAGTGTTGCCCGGTAAGTCACACAGACAGGAAATCAGTAATAAGGAAATACTTGTAAATAACATGACATTCCTTTCTTCTGTTAATTAGGCATGACATGGTGATATGTACACTGCATGAAATGCCTAACATGAAGTAACTGCCTGTGCTTACAGTTTACAAAGACGTAGTCATGCTGACCATTTGTAATCACAGTTGTCAGTCCTCTGTGAGGCATGTGAAATGATGATTAAAAGACAGTGAAATTGCTATGTATATGTTTGCCTTGAAGGGCTTACAAGACACAAGTTGTTAAGATTAGGCTTCAACTTGGATTAATTATGTAAAAGCCTTGTGCAATAGCAATAGATGTATACATCGAAAACACAGTTATTTCCGGGCTCAGCGATGCCTTTCTAAATCCATGCTTGACACTCTTAAAAAACGAACGATCACTGTTTACTGATTGTAATCGCATCCTCGCAACTTAAAGAAGCCGAGTAAATATAATTAGAGATGTTGAGGATGTGTATTTGACAATGAAAACGTTTTCTACAATGCCTGCTTTCCCTATAATGGATAGACTGCTGTAATAGTAGGCCTTTGTCTTTGTTTTTGCACTATTCTGCTTTCGGGCAAACACTTTCAATGTGGGTGCTGAGCTCCGACTCCAACCTCAAGCCATATTGTTTGGATGTTAATGTTAACAGTTGTGTGTAAATCAGTTAAATGGATAAAATGTAAAAACAAAATGAAAACAACTGTAACATTTACATTTTACACACACATGTTAAGACTAATGCAAATACACGGTTTGACTCTGGATTCGGAAGTCAGTGACCGTATTAACAGTGCTGCCCCGTTAATGGAAAAGTACCCCTTCCAAACGCTCTTAAACATGCTTACTGGTGCTTATATATGTTTACTACTGCATATTTGTGCTTATACCTGCTTAATAGTAACGTATTCATTATGTCACTAACACTGAGATTGAATGACATTAATTAAAAATTTCATGCAGTACTCCAGTTCACATGTACATGTTCTTATGTAGGTTGGACAGCAATCTTCTTCCGGCTTTTCCCGGTTAGGGGTCACCACAGCAGATCACCTGTCCGCTCATGATTGGCAGTGGAGTTTTCAAGTGTCAAGTTGCCAGCCCAGCACCCAACCTTCCACAGAAGGCACACACATGCACGCACTCACACCTAGAGCCAATTTTGAGTGTCCAATCCACCTACAGCATGTCTTTGGGATGTGGGAGGAAACCAGAGCACCCAGAGGAAATCCACGCGACCACAGGGAGGACATGCAGACTCCACACAGAAGGCACCCCAGCTGACGATCAAACCGGAGAACCTCTTGCTGTGAGGTGGCAATGCTAATTGCTGCACTACAGTGGCCGCCCGTAGGTTGGACAGCAATACGATGTATAAATATGTTTATATACACATTCCACATGGAAAATTATATGTGCTAGTGTGGGACTCGGACCGTGAATGCCTGCTCATTAGGCAAATGCTTTGACCAATACACTATTGCTGTGCTGCTTCAGTTGCATATATACCCATATACCCATGTCAACTAGTTCCCCAAACATCCACCCCAACACTTCACTAACACTGCAGTCATCCATTCTCAAGTTGGATTCATGGTGTATCCACACCAGTACACATTGGCTGCTCCCTACCCCTGTAGATCCATCCCATCGGTTGACTCACTACACGTATCCTCAGGAATCCCTAACGTTTAGTCCACAAACATTGGTGACATGAGTGACCAATAGGACACTATTTGCAATTTTTGCGTTATCTCACATGGGGCACACTTGTCTTTATGTCAAGATTAGACTCTTACTTCCTTACATACTTACTCCCGTTAACATGACACTACAATGAATTAATTAGTCTGAATATATGGTGTCGTACACGTTACACATGAGAACTAATTATGTACGTGTTCGAAGTGATTCTTTTATAAATAGACCAGTTTAGTATTTGGCATCGCCACTGCAGGCAGATCACAGGGATAATTCCCTTTGCGAGACAGTCCTCACATTTGATTTATTCAGTACAGCACTGACTTTGGACATTGTACACACTTCTGTGTTTTAGCAATTTCATCCTTTCTCTCTTATGCACTACCTATTATTCTATCTACTGTCAAGGTTTGTAAGGGCACATTCATGTGTTTATGTCTGCAAATGGAATCGATATGTTACAGGGAATGTACTTCTACATATAGATGTATGCATGTGTGTATGCATACATACTTATAACTAACTCGCTGGCCTCTACAAGGTGGTCCAATTAGAACCAGGCCATCCAACCATGACACGCCTGGATCAATAATCACATACCCATGGTTCCTCAACCCCACCCGAGTTCTACATACACGCAATCCATCCATTATCCAGTTGCTTTCATGGCCATGACACACCTACACACATTGCCCTCCCCCCAGCATTAGGGGCCCTACACGTATGTTGTCCCAACACATGTATTATCATGCTCTCCCACCATTTAGTCCCTGAACATACCTGCCCTTGCTTGTGTAATGGACGGAGATCCAGATATACTGTCACTTTTTGGTAGTCCCACTGGGGACTACCCTCCGATTGTTTGTAAAGTAGACTTAGCAGATCAACAATGTTACTCCCACTGGAACAACCCTGCCTGTGGTGTGAGTAGTAGTGCTTTGCTCACTCTTGGCCAGCTTGATATGACATATGCTGACTGCACTATATAATACTATAGTTGCTGTTGATTCCCTTCACATTTCTTTTCTATGCTTTATTGTTATGACATTCATTCTTCATATATATATATATATATATATATATATATATATATATATATATATATATATATATTACATCTGTGCATACTTATATACATTTCCTATGCTGCTGGGAACTGCTTACACCTGAGCAAGCGCACTCAGATTTGCTTACTGTTTGTTATATATGTTTACTGCTGCTTAATTGTGGTTATGTGTGCCTTATTCATTATGACAGTACCACTTTGATTGAATGGATTTGGTTAAAAGTCCCATGCGATACTCAAGTTCACTTTTACATGTTATTATGTTGGTTTTACAGCATAACGACATGCATTCCACATGGAAAATGATATGTTCTATAGTTGAACTTGAACCGTGAATGCCTTTTCATTAGGTGGATGCTCTAACCACTACACTATTGGTGTGCTGCTTCATTTTGATGTATACCCATGGTTCATAGTTACCCGAACACACGCTTCAACACTTCACTAACACAGCAGTCATCCATTCTCAAGTTGGAAAAACCACACCACTACACATGCGCCACTCCCTACTGCTCTAGACCCGTCCCGCATGTTGACTCACTCCAAGTATATTCAGGCATCCCAAGCTTATAGTCCTGGAACATATGTTCATATAATGGTCAGGGTGTTCAAATAGTCTTATGGTTTTTGGCTCGGCTGACTGGGGACTGGGATTGCCCTGTACCTATTTGAAAGTCAGACTTAGCACATGGACAAAGTTAGTACCACTGTTTAGCATCCTACCTGTGGCTGGAGGGTCTATATTAGAACACCGAAGTTTCAAAACTTCAAGTGTTCTAATATCGAACCGTAGTCACCAAAAATTTAAAACATCGAACATACAGAACAGCAAATTTTTTCCTAGGGGAAAAAATTTGCTGTTCCAAAACACATACATACAAAACAAGCACACCAAACAAACAGCAATCCACACACACACACACACCTAAACTCTTACACCTAACCCTACACTAAACTATACATACACCACTAACTATCCACTTACCTTAATCCAAACCCTAACCCTAAGGTCCATCACTATCGCACAGTCACCTCACCTGTGCCCTAACTTACCTACCCCACCCTAACCCTTATGTCCACACAATCGCACATTTACCTGACTCACACCCTAACTCACCTAACCCGCCCTAACCCTCATGTCCACACAATCGCACACTTACCTGAACCTGACCCATAACTTTCCACCACAGTGCTGAAAATACCAATGCAACAGAAATGGACAACCAAATTCTTTCTCTAGGAAAAAAATTCGGTTTTCTGTTTCTTTGATATTTTCAGCGTTCGCTAAAAACGGGTTGATATTAGAACACTCGAAGTTTTGAAAATTTGGTGTTCTAATATAGACCCTGGTTGGAGACACAGGGGGTTTGCTCACCTCTGGCCAGCTTGATATGACAGCACTAAATAATACGGGAGTTCCGCTGCTGTTTTTCTTCGCATTAGTTATGAATGCTTTATTGTGACCATGTTCGTTCTTTACAGATATATATATATATATATATATATATATATATATATATATATATACATACATACATAAGCATACATATACATCTACTTGATTATTTTCTTTGATCATACTGTTGAATGACTGTGCTGTCTATGTTTGCGATAACATCAGAGTTAAGTATAACTGCCGTGGCTTAGTGGTAAATCACATTGGTTGTGGTGTGCAGGGTCCTGGCATCGAGCCTTGCTGAGGCGGTTTATTGTGTTGCTGGGCAGAACAAGGGCTGTTGGACAAAGGGTGAGTACAACACATTTCAGCAGCAGTTTTCTGTTTCACCATGTTTAACCACCGCTTCCCGTCACGCAAACACCTTCCCGTTCTTATTGTGATACGCCACTCCAGTTCACATTTCAATGGTATTATATCATTATACAGCATAAAAATGTCAGAATATGCTCGTATACGGATTCCGCATCATAAATTGTGTGTGCTGCAGTTGAACCAGCAACGTCTGCTCATTAGGCGGATTCCCTAACCACTACACTATTGCTGTGCTGCTTCATTTGCATGTATACCCATGGTTCATAGTTACCCGAACACACGCCACAACACTTCACTAATACAGCAGTCATCCATTCTCCAGTTGGAAAATAACCACACCACTACACATGTGCCACACCCTACTGCTCTAGACATGTCCTGTATGTTGGCTCACTCCAAGTATATTCAGATGTCCCAAGCTTATAGTCCTGGAACATACGTTCATATAATGGTCAGGGTGTTCAAATAGCCTTCTGGTTTTCGGCTTGTCTGACTGGAGACTGGGACTGCCCTGTACCTGTTTGAAAGTTAGACTTAGTATGTGGACAAAGACAGTCCCACTGTTAGCATCCTACCTGTGGTTGGAGACGCAGGAGGTTTGCTCACCTCTGGCCATCTGGATATGACAGCACTAAATAATACGGGGGTTCTGCTGCTTTATTATGAATGCTTTATTGTGACCATGTTCATTTTTCATGGATATATATATATATATATCTGTATATACATCTACATATGTATTTACATTTCCCATACTATTTAATGACCACCACTTACCGCTGCGCATACCTGCTTATGTCTGCTTGAAAGAGCCTTAATCACCCCATATCTGACAGCCATTATTCTGGGCATCATATAAAATTAGCAGCCCTTGCATGGCTTGGACCCAGGAACAGAAACACCATAGTCACTGGTCTGACCACTAAACCATCCATGATACATTCTGCATGGGTGGTAGTTTGGATATATGACTTTACTACAGGCATTCCACACTACTGACAACAAATGTGACAGTTGGTTGGTGTACATATGTATAGTACATGTTAATGTTCATATGTTTCTGAGAGACATATGTATACATTTGCAAGTATACATATGTATGAATAGGACACATACTTGACAACTACTTATATGCATGTATGTGTGATGTGTAGCTATGCGAATATAAGTATGCACATTTATAGATATATGACTACATATTTGGGGTTATACATGGCCATATATATGAACACCCGCATCTGGGAGGGACCTGTACTCTTTGTATACAGGGGTTCTGTGCATCATTACGATGTGGAACCTGGACAGGGTATACAATTTGTGGACGTGTACTATTTGGAAGATGGCTATGGGGAAGCTTTTTGGGAACATGTGAAAGGTATATATTCCCAATAATGCACATGGGGAGATGTGCATCACGGTCAGGTATTTAATCCTGGGTCATACGTTCTGCACGACCGGGTGGAGGCTGAGCAGGGCTGTGGACAAGTACTGCTAATCCAACTTGTGTTTGAATGTCAACGGGGATGGAAATCGTATTGTGCCACCAAGTCTAATCTTGAGAACAGACACTTATCCTATGAGAGATGTCCAAAAATTGTGGATGCCGATGATCCCCATTCTTTTGGTTATATGAAAATGAGGGAGGGTTATACATGCATGGGATACCTAGTTTGCAGACCTGAGACTGCTTAGGGTGAGACTGCCTACTAGATGTGGGTAGGAGGCACTATGTGCAGATATGGCTGGCTCAAGCTAGCAGCCCGAGTATGGGTAGTTTTGGTGGATGTTCAGAAAGGGGGGTGTGCTGTGGAGGGGATGATGGGTATTCAGTTATGTATCCAGGTATGTAGGGGTCAGATGCCTCAGTTCAGGCCAATCCATTATGTGGTGTGAGGCAGTACTGTTTCTGTACGTGTATCGTACATTTTAATGTTCATATGTTTGTACGATTGTGTTCTGCAATATGACCTGACAGGATGTATTGGGGATGTGAATGTATGTTCTTTAGTTTCCTTTTGGATTCTCCCACTGCTCCCTCGTACACCTCCAGTTCACCTATTGTACATCCGACCCAGTCTTCCCATGGCAAATTATTACATTATCCATCACCCCCCCAATCCACATACACACCATCCATCCCTTCTCTGGTTGTTAGCCCATGGCACAGACAGCAGTACACATTGCCTACTCTACATATCTCTGATACCATTATGGTTGTGAGGCCAACCCTAGCATATTTGGTCTTCCACATGCTGTACTTCATGCACATAGGTACATCAAATACTTATCTTTCTTGACATGGTAGGTTGACCCAGGTAATACCCATTCATTTTTGGGCCGTCCAGACAAGGACAACTCAGACCGCGAATGGGCAGATATTAAGCGAATGCTCTAACCATTGGGCTAGGCTTAGCAAAGGGTAGCGGCGTGCAAACATGCTGCGTTTCGCTTCCACTTGGTATAAAAATCAACACAACAATGAAATACAGACACAGGGTTTTAAATGTAATAGTTCTAGGGACGGGTGCTCAACATTTAGCTACGTGCTTGTGTGTTTACTCCTGTGATTTTATTTTGATGTTCACAGAACTCTCTTGTATGCTTTGCATACATTTCAGTATCCACGCACACACAGGATTGATTACTAATTGAGGCAGGCTGTACTAGTCAGCAATTTAGGTTGCACGACTGTAGCAGACATGTTCACGCCTCCGTGCAGCACTTAAATACACCCCATGCACTCGTGCACGTTTCCTGTGCACATGGACGGTGCAGCAGTGCGTCTTCATTAATATGCATATGGTACTGCTGCACCATCTCTACGCCGCACGCTTGGTGCAAAACTATCACTGTCCTTGCATCGAGCTTCATAAATCCCAGGGCATTAGTTTTCAAAAGACAGCATACTGATTGGACAGCCCAGTCAGCTTGCCCTCTGTAAACTGAGCATATACAAATAGAAAAATGCCCAGTTAAAGTACCACTGAGTAGCCAGACTTTCTATTAGTATACGCTGGATAACAGCATTCTCTAGTGAGGACATACCAAAATATGAGAAAAATCAGGTACATTCTGCAAAACTAAAAACAGAAACATACTTCATTTTTCTGATATTTTCCTGATTTCCCTTGTAAAACTTTCCACTTTTTTAAATAATAAAAAATAGAAATGTAGATGTTCCTTTATCTATTGATTCTCTTGTATACTGATGTACTGTACAAATGTGGAACATATGTCCCATACACATGTGCAGTACACCAGCAAAGAGAAGACAGTGCAGAAGGAGACCAAAGCATCAGTATACAACCATATTATTTAAGAAAGGTAAGTGTTTTCTTTCTTAAATAATGTTATTGTATAGCATCAATAATCTGCCCCTGTGTGAAGATATATCAGGATTTACCCACACACAGTCATGGATTATCACTTAAATCTATGGCTTTTGTGCAACACTCATGTTACAAAAAGCCTGATGGATATTGCCACATGGGTGTTTTCCAAATAGGGTTCAAGAAAAAGCAAAAAAAAAAGCAGCATAACGGATGCAAATAGAGTCTAATCTGAGAAATCCTTACAAAACAGAGAAATATGTGTGTAAAAGCATTTGCAAATATCACACTGTGAAGGCATTGTGGGACATTACCATTGAGGACACAAAGGTATTTCAGCATATTGACTGAATGTACTTCTCTAGTAGCACCATAACCATAAGTAAAAGTGGGTTGTGCTAAGAGCAGTATTCCCAGTAAGGATCCATGATATGGCAGCACTCCAAACATCTGAGGTGTTTGTCCCAGAGTTCAATTCACAAGATAGAGGAAAATAGCAGAACACATAAATGAGTAATGTGTACAATGAAGTTCAGTAGCTTTATGATTTGTGTTACGCACATTTTCATACTAAAGTTAACAGCAATAATCCATCCTGAATATATCGTCCTCCATATGGAACACTCTGCAGTTGTGGTCCAAATGTAATGGTGTGCAAACACATTGGTACCTTACAATGTAAGGTGCACACTTAACATTATGTGTTACCCACACACAGTACCTACATTCTGCAGAGAACACCAGTTTGTGATGAGTGGTATAGCATAGAGCATTAGGGATATTAAATTATAGAAGCTGTCAGCTTATTATCCTATTGTCCTGATTTCACTCTATCTATGCACTGAGACATACGGTAAATAATTTGTGCACTGCGTCCTTATTACCCTTCACAAGAAGGAATTGTACTTCATATTACAATTTTGAATGCATTATTTCCCTGACTGACTCCAGTGCTATGAAGGAACCAGACACACATCCTGTAATGCATTTTAAAATATTATGCTTTCTCAGTGAATGCCTTATGCACTGTAGATAGTGGAGGCATGCAGCCTCTAATATTGCTTTCTTTTCAGAAACAGACAGCATCCTCCTTGATTGCTTGTACATGCAGTAGACACCACAGAATACAATCTGCAGTATTATCTCCTCTTTATGATACTACCCTCCACAGTTTCTGAGCATCCCAAGTACTGTTGGCATCCTGTAGGATGCACAATGCTACCTCATATTGTATGCTGCCTGCTAGTAACTCTGCGTGTTGTGTTTTAATGACATCATATTGTATGCTGCCTGCTAGTAACTCTGAGTGTTGTGTTTTAATGACATCATATTGTATGCTGCCTGCTAGTAACTCTGCGTGTTGTGTTTTAATGACACGTTCTTCACACGACTGAAATGAAGCATGTGCAGAACTGCTGACCAGCATATTGTTCGTTTCCCTCAAAATCTCACAGGGCACATGCTGACAAAGCTTGATTGTGTGTCTGAAGAATCCATTTCAGTAATGAGTGTGCTGCATTAGGCACATACTGCCAAGGGTGGCACTTTCTCGACAATTATGCAAATGCAACAACTAATTTTTGTAGTACATGTTTTGCAATCTATGTACAAGGATAGTCACATTTCATCACCCATTTCACTCATCACAGGACTATAACAACACCTGTTCCTTGCTTTCTCATATAATAAGAAAACAAATCCCTACTCTCCTTCATTCTCACCACCTTGATTCTGTATTCTACCTAGATTTTTTCCCCTGTTAACCCATCTTCTGTTCCCCCATCACTTTCTCCCCAACACATTATTTAACTATCTTCTTGGATAGTTCTCCCTGACTGCCCCTATGATTTTCGTATACCACTTGACACTTTCTGTTTGCAACGTCTCTACTACAAACTCCTTCCTGTTTTCATGCCTTTGCTGTTCTAAACTTTAATTATTCTTCAGCACTATCCATTCAACATCACCCCTATAGACCATTCTTTCTCCAAACAGCCTACTCCAAACAGTTTCCCCACTCTGTCTAAACCTCAGTGGCATACATCCTTCCAGCTATTGGTAACCAACTTCCATAATCACACCACCCTTTTCTATTTCTGGCACATATGTACCCCATCAGTCCCTCTTCCTGATATCACTCATATCCATAATGATGCAGGAAACTCTCATTCTGTAGTCTGTTATTATTTTATAACATATGTTCATTAATTTCATCAGCTGGTCAGGCATTGGTCCCACTTCCATCAGTCCCATCCATATTTCCCAAATCTGCATCTCCATACTATCTCCAACCTAGCCATTCATTTTATTATTGCATTTCTGTTGTTTCCTTTGCCCCATCTCCCATCTTCTTTTCCAACACCTAGAAAGCATCCCCGTTTTCCCTTTTCCCTGCCCCTTTCTCTAACTCCCATTATCTCCCATATTTCCTAACTTTCTTCCACTTTTGTTTCTGCACACAGCTCTCCTTATGACTCTGATCCTTGTACTCCATATCCATTAACCCCTTTTCAACCCAAATTTCTTCAGACCCTACTCCCAGATTTTCCAGCTACCTCATTTCTGTTGCTTCTCAGACATTCTTAACACTCATCAGACTGCCCTCTGACCACCCTCACTCCTCTCTTATGCGGTACCAGATTTGACTACAACCCTTTCTCTAAATGTCATCTCTATCGCACACTATTTTCTTCTCTACCCACTACTTATTTCTTAATCTATGCTCCCACCACATAGCTCCCATTTTTTTTGGTCCACGTTTTCTGTTTCTTTATCCACACCTTATCCTCTTGACATGTCCCAGGTTTGCTGCAACTACATACCACAAAAAAATTTTTGAAGAATCCCCATCCTTTATTTTTTACCTCTTGCCAACAACCAATTTTTAATTATCCTTAACCTCTGCAGCCCCCCTGCCCAAACCTGCTGCATGCCATATTTAATGTCTGCCTGACTTATTCCTTGGGCTTCAGATGCATTTCTCTCACTGAGTGCAACACTTGTGACAGTGCCATCATCATTAAAATAAATGCACTGCCTGAGAATAAATGCCAAAAGACCATTTGATTTGGTGCTGTAAAATACTGACTGGCACTGCACAGGTTCTCCAGACCACACCCCCTCCCCTGGGACTGAAGAGGGTGGTGCCATAGCTCAACGTCTTTGCTCAGGAATCTGGGACAAACTAGAAATAATGGTGGGGCAAAGGTCCAATCTCAGGGACAGTTTAAAAAAAATACTCTAATTCACTTAAGTTCATAGAAAAGGAGGTTTTACATCAGCATTTGTTTTCTGAACAATAAGAAGTACATAACTGAGATGCATAGCTTTCTGCTTTCCATTCCCAAAATGTGGAACATTACCTCTCACAATGTAGAATAGATGTTCACAATGTGGGAGATGCAGATTTGTTTTTTGTGGATATAATCTTTTGAGAATGATTATCATTCAGTATTACTAACATGGATGACCCACAGTGGTGGTGCTGCGGTAACGTTGTCACCTCACAGTAAGACACTGTCCAGTTCGATTCTCAGCTAGAGCGTCTTCTGCATGGAGACATGCGTGAATGGGCGTACCTTCGTTGAAGGTTGTGCATCAAGCCTGGCAAGCCAGTACGTAAAAATCAACTGCCAATCATTAGCGGACCAGAGTTCCGCTGTGGCGACCCCTAACTAGGAAAAGCTGAAAGACACAAACAAATTACTTAACATGGATAACTGTTAAAAAATTCCTAACAATGTATGGAATAGACTGCCCATACATGTCAAGCAGAGTGCTTCTTTGGCCCTCTTCAAAAGGAGCCTTGATGATTGGATGGGAGAAAGGAAATTCACCCCGGGGATCACGTCAGTCACCCTGCTAGACAAGGGTCCAGGGAAGTAAATAGTGTGGCTTGTATAGGCCCTAGGGCCGATAGCCTAGTGCCAACCTATGAACAATAAATTGTGTGGCACACCCTTTCAATGTCGAACAAAGTGGAACACAGAATTTTAATGAAGAACATTCCTAATAATGAGGTCCAGTTGAGGGACATAATGTAATGTTTATCATTGCTGATAGACTAAGTGTAATCCTCGACAGTTTAACAGAAAATTAAACATTTTACAAGGCACAGGTCAAAAAAAAGGAGGCAAATCAGGGACATTCTACAAAATCAGGGATAAATGACAGGTATAGGCATCATGCTTCTGATGCTCAGAAATGTCAGGAAGTAATGTTTTGTACTCCAAACGCTATTTTACTAATCCTTGGTGTCTAATTCCTATTGATTTTCTTCTGGGCATGAGGCTGACATTGAGGTACATTAATTTGCAGCACTACATGCAATTGTAGATAATTAACCCTCAAATGCCCTCTGGTGGCCATGACAGTAAATACCTAGTTTCCATCAATGATCTGATTTTCCAGGACAAACCTCCTTTAAATATATTTTCATTGTTTGCAAGTATTATTTAAAATCTCACTTTTCAGACCAGCTTTAAACCATTTTGCATGTGTTAATTCAGTTAATAAACAAGCTCATTAACCTAGCATTCTGATTCCTTTTCAATTTTTAATTAAATATGGATGTAAATATTCACTCTGAATGAAAATTTCAATTGAGAATTTTTTTAAAGTACATAGTACTTGGTTACACTCTTCACTCAGTGTGGGGCCCCTTATGAAACAGCTTCTCATTTATGTGCAAGGTTTACAACATTTTCAGACACCTTTTAGAATCCTGTTGTTTTTTTTTTCTTTCACTAATGCACAATACATATTCTCCCGAGCCCTACAAAGGTAATGTGTTTTCCGGTGTTCTGTGGGTTGCCCTAAGGAAGGCATCTTGTTAATCAAAACTATTTAATTTCTTATCCTTCAGTAGATTATTATTGTGCTGAGGATGGTGATTCTTTGCTTATAAACTTGCATTCAAAGGTTATAATGTCTAAAACATATTTTATCTGCTGATATGTTTCAGTGGGATACCTTGCAGCATGTATGTTACCTTGATGGACTAGGACAATTTTGCAGATATTTGTGTTTAACTTGATTCATACGTTCACAGGTTCTTACTAAACATGGCCAAAGAGACCATGGAGAAACTCAGACATAACTCAATATTGGTGGGAGATTAATAATATCTTTCATTTAAGAAGATTTTCTCTTCATATCTCAGGTGAAACTTTTTAATCGCCAGTCTAGTAATAGATACTGGTTGTAAATGTTGCCAAAGAAGTACTCTGCTTGATATATAAGGGCAGTTCACTCCATAAATGTGGGAGAGGGTATGTTGGATTAGGTACTGGTCATACAATTTGGTATTATTAATATGGCAGTATCTTTAGACTAGTCGTTTGCCACAGTGGTGCAGCAATTAGTGTTGTTGCCTCCCAGCAAGAGGTTCTCTGGTTTGATTCTTGGCTGGGGTGCCTTCTCTGCAGAGTCTACATGTCCTCCCTGTGGTAGCATGGGTTTCCTCTGGGTGCTCTGGTTTCCTCCCACATTCCAAAGACATGCAGTAGGTGGACTGGACATTCTAAACTGACTATTGGTGAGAGTGTGTGCATGAGTGATTGGTGCAGATGAGCCACTGCAGCAGGGCTAGCCACCTGTTAGTGTAAATCTCCGCTTGAGATGATTGTCACTGTGGAAGTGACACCCTGACCCCATGTACAAAATGGGAAAATGTGTTGATTTAGAGTAGTTGTTTTCCTTATCACTGGTTCCATTTAACTGAAGAAGTGCAAAGCATACTAGGTTATCCATAGCATGGATAGCTAAGCAGAGATAAACCCCTTATGAGCCTGTGTGAGACTGAGTTAAGGGATGGCGTATAATATTCGAATGCAACAGCAGTCTCATAAATATCATAACTATGTGAGACTTCTGTGTTAAGAATATGTGTTATAAGTATTTAAGTGCAAGTTGTGAAATGTTTTCTCTTGTTCATGCTCAAATTAACTGACTTCAAGTGGAATCATTTTCAACCTTGACTTCAGTGTAATAGCAAATGCATAGCTGTAACTGTATTCTCTATCTTAGGTCCATAGGTGTATACTAGGCTAACAACCACTAGGGCCCTTATAAGCCCAGCCAAGCAGCCCAAATGTGGCACAAAAATTTGATTTATATTGGAAGTGATTTACTGACTGCCTTTATCCATCAGAGATATAGGCAGTAGACCAGGATAAATTACTAATTACCTATCCACTGTCCAAGTTATGCTTAAATAGGGACAGGGAAGAACTCTGCTTCAAATGGATGGGGAGCCTATTCCAAAAAATGGGAATTCTCTGAGCCTAGTAATATATATATTTGAATTTTTCAGTGTTAGCAACACTGATTTAATGCAGAAGTCCTTCTGTCCTTAGAAAAATTCATGCTGATCTTATCTGATAAATATTTACACTTTTTTCCTTCTTGCCTTCCAAGTTGCTAATGCAATACACTTTCTACAGGACCACCCAGTGCCTTCCAGCAAGTCTGTAAACATAAAGACACAGCACTGCATTACACTGAACAAAGCTAAATAAATACCTGTTGCTGCCACACCCACTATTAAAACAGTTACATTCAAGCATTTACATGAACACTACTGCCCCCAGTACTTAAGATCCAAAATACTTCCTCCCCCCCCCAAAACACAGATTATATGATAATCACAGAGACCACACTTCACTCTTGCTTCTGCAAAAGATCTTCCCCAGAATTTCCCCTGCTAGTTGCATCTGGATCCCTGAATGTAAAAGACAACTCAACAAGCTTACTGAGGTCAAAAGAGCTCTTTGGGCACATGATCTAATTAAAATAAATGAATGAAACAGCTTTGAGATACAGGATGATGCTTGCTCTTTCTACTTCTCACAGCATGCCATCTCTTTTGCATTTCCTAAACAAGCTTTCTCAAAACATCATTTTAAAATTGTTAAAACATCTATGTGTGTTTTCTTTGTGTGTGTGTGTGTGTGTGTGTGTGTGTGTGTGTGTGTGTGTGTGTGTGTGTGTGTGTGTGTGTGTGTGTGAGTGTAAATATATATAAATATATATAAATATAAATATATATATATATATATATATATATACATATATATATATATATATATATATATATATATATATATATATATATATATATATATATATATATATATATATATACATATATATATATATATATATATATATATATATATATATATATATATATATATATATATAGAGAGAGAGAGAGACATATATATGTGTTTGTATATGTATGTATTCAGATATATATATATATATATATATATATATATATATATATATATATATATATATATATATTCATTTTCCACCTCTTTTTTTCTGTACCTATGTTTCTGTATTTGTACTACATCAACAAAATAAGAATAGGGTGAATGTTTTCTACAAACATCTTTTTGTACATTGTATGTTCTGTTTAATTCTCTGCTTTGAAGTACTTTGCATACAAGCCAATGTAAAACTCTTTGTCATTTTACAAGCAATATAAATCTTTTCTTGAGATGTTTGTTGTATGTAATCACCTCTATTTCTGTAATGTGTATATACATAGATGCTACAGTAATACTTTATTATTCACTACTCTGAACACTGATTATATGTTTTCTGTTTTCTGAGTTAAACCCTACCTGGTAAGCTATAGTTAAAACTGTTTGGCATGATAGAAAACAAGATGTTCACTATGGCAGTCTGTTTTCCTGTATTTCTTACGTTGTGAACTGAAGTTTGGTACAACTGACGAGGTGAACACTGAAATGAAAATTCATTTTATTAAAATGTTTCAAATTATCTTATTTGCTTGTGTGCCTCACATTGTGTCTGGGGCCCTTTACCCCACTCACTCCCAACAACTCAGTCACCTACATTTATAACGTGTTCCTACTAGATTGTCAAAACTCCATTTATGAGAATACGAAATCATTGACACGTATTGCGTGAAATACGTAATCGTCGAATGTGCAAAACTGTGTTTTGGTTGGCCTGTCTGCGGTATAGCTCCGTAAGGTAAGTGTGCGATAGTTACGGACCTTAGGGTTAGGGTGCGGGTTAAGGTAAGTGCATAGATAGGTAATGTGTGCAAGATTTAGTGTAGTGTTAGAAGTAGGGTTTTGTTAAATGTGTTTATGTGTATTATTTATTTTGTTTGGGTATATCTCCGTAGGGGAAGTGTGCAGTAGTTACGGACCTTAGGGTTAGGGAGGGGTTAAGGATAGTGCATAGATAGTTGTGTATGTGGGGTTTAGTGTAGGGTTAGAAGTTGAGTTTTGGTGCTTTACTTTAGGGTTAGGAGTAGGGTTTGGTTAGTGTATGTATGTGGTTTATTTATTTTGTTTGGGTAGGTAGTATGTAGCGAGTGGTGGGGTTGGCCGACTATGAGCGTTCAATATTTTAAATTTCGCGGTTTAGTGCGTTCAGTATTTTCGTGGTTCGAGTAATATGTGTCGCTGTTTTGGTATTCGATGTAATGGATTTTCGTTGAATTAATATAGACCCTTTATAACTGCCTATATGCTATTCATTTCAAGTACACACCAATTAAAATATGTTACTAGATTACAATCATTCACTTCCCTTCTTACATCATTAGAAGGAAAGAAAGCTAAATCCAATCTATTAATTTTCTATTTCAGTATTCTTATTTGTAATGATATACAAAAAAGCAATTTTATTACTATCTAAACCATACCTAAACTCACTTTTACTCAATAATCCTCCCAAAGAGACAGCTAATCCATCTTTTGAAACTAAATCTCCTTTTTCTTCTATTGTTAGTCTCATCTTGGCCAGTATTTTACACATGATGGCAGACAACCTGGCTCTGATCTGTTGTCATTTACCTACAAAAAACAACCATCCTCATATCTATATGACATGCTCAAATAAATTGTGAAATAATTTTTAACAAACACAACCACTTTGACTCTTGAATTCTTGCACATAACTTGATATGGTAGGCATTACTGATTTCTGGATCAATTAAATACTGCAGGCTTCTAACATTTCTTCTCAGGTTATCAAAATATACATAAAGCAAGAATAAATAGCAGACTCCTTTACTTCTCTGATTATCTCTAAGAGCATTTACTGAAAGTGCTAACCAAGACCAAAAATAGTTCCTGCATGAGACCTGACAACATACCATTTTGCCTTTGCAAACCCACTCCTTAAACTGTTTAACCAAATTTTAGCTACTGGTTTTGTTCCTGATGAGTGTGATGTCCATAAGGGTGGCCTTCCAAGTGACCCAGTTAATTACAGACCTAGCACATTTACAACCTTCCTCTGCAAAGTCATGGAAAGTATTACAATTAACCTCATAAACTCCGATAACAAGAACCTCATTAGTCTTGACCCACAACAGTTTGACTTTGTGAAATGTAGATCTTGCCTACTGAATCTTGTAAGAGTTAAGGATGTTACAAACAGTGGCCATGTAGCACACACTCACACACACACACACACACACACACTGTTTCTTTATCTGGCCAAGGCATTTAGCACCTTTGCCCCTGCTGGTATCATGCAGAAGTTAATGCTTTAAAAATCAACCACTATGTGGTAAGATGTAAACTGGCTGAAAGACAGAACCCACACAGCGCAAGTGGAGATATCTCATTAGAAAAATGAAAGCAACAAGAGACATGCCTCACTGTTCATTACTGGAATCTCTCCTTTTCAACATTTATTTCTCAGATCCTCAAGCAGAAAGCCAATACCTCTGACAAGGTTTGCAAATGACTGTAGACTGGAGGATATCACTTCACACTCTTTACACCCAAACACTCCAGAATGAACTTTGCCTAGTAATCTCTTGGTGTATACTAAAATGAGTTCAAACTATATGCTTAAAAGAGCAGTATTGTGATTTTTTGGAAGACACTCCCTCACCTCATCATATTGTATAGACAACATCATCATTGTCTTCTTCTGGCTGTTCTCTTTAAGGGTCGCCACAGCGGATCATCTGTTTACATTTCTTCCTGTCCTCTGCATCTTGCTCTGTCACACCAACCACCTGCATGTCCTCTCTCACCACATCCATAAACCTTATCTTAGGCCTTCCTCTTTTCCTGTTACCTGGTAGCTTCATCCTTAGCATCTTTTTCCCAATATACTCAGCATCCCTCCTCAGCACATGTCCAAACCAACGTAATCTTGCATCTCTGGCTTTGTCTCCAAACCTTCCAACCTGGGCTGACCCTCTAATATACTTATTCCTAATCCTGTCCACCCTCGTCACATCTAATGCAAATTTTAACATCTTTAACTCTACTATATCCAGCTCAAACTCCTGCCTTTTTGTCACTGCCACTGTCTCCAACCCATATAACATAGCTGGTCTCACTACCCTCTTGTAGACTTTCCCTTTCACACCTACTGGTACTCATCAGTCACAAATCACTCCTGACACTCTTCTCCACCCACTCCATCCTGCCTGTACTCTCTTCTTTACCTCTCTTCCACACTCATCGTTACTCTGAACTATTTATCACAAGTATTTAAACTCATCCACCTTCGCCACCTCTACTCCTTGCATCCTCACCATTCCTCTATCCTCCCTCTCATTCAAACACATATATTCTGTCTTAGTCCTGCTGACCTTCATTCCTCTTCTCTTTAGAGCATATCTCCATCTCTCCAGGGTCTCTTCCACCTGTTCCCTACTCTCACTACAGATCACAATGTCATCTGCAAACATCATAGTCCACGGGGACTCCTGTCTGATCTCGTCTGTCAACCTGTCCATCACCATTGCAAATAAGAAAGGGCTCAGAGCTGATCCTTGATGTAATCCCACCTCCACCTTAAATGCATCAGTCACTCCCACCGCAGACTTCACCGCTGTCACACTACCCTCGTACATATCCTGTACCACTCTTACATACTTTTCTGACACTCCTGACTTCCTCATACAATACCACAACTCCTCTTTAGGCACCCTGTCATATGCTTTCTCTAAGTCTACAAAAACACAATGCAACTCCTTCTGACCTTCTCTGTACTTCTCCATCAACACTCTCAGAGCAAGCATCACATCTGTAGTGCTCTTTCCTGGCATGAAACCATACTGCTGATCACTAATCATCACGTCCCTTCTTAACCTAGCTTCCACTACTCTTTCCCATAACTTCATGCTGTGACTGATCAATTTAATCCCTTTGTAGTTACTACAGCTCTGCACATCACCCTTATTCTTAAAAATTGGTACCAAAACACTTTTTCTCCATTCCTCAGGCATCCTCTCACTTTCCAAGATTTCATTAAACAATCTGGTTAAAAACTACACTGCCATTTCACCTAAACACCTCCATGCTTCCACAGGTATGTCATCTGGACCAAAAGCCTTTCCATTCTTCATCCTCTTCATAGCTATCCTTACTTCCTCCTTGCTAATCCATTGTACTTCATGATTCACTATTCCCACATCATCCAACCTTCTCTCCCATTCATTATCTTCATTCATCAACCCCTCAATGTACTCTTTCCATCTCCTCAACACACTCTCCTCACTTGTATGTTTTCCTCATTATCCTTTATCACCTTTACCTGCTGCATATCTTTCCTAGCTCGGTCCCTCTGTCTAGCCAATCGGTACAAGTCCTTTTCTCCCTCCTTAGTGTCCAACCTTTCATACAACTCTTCATATGCCTTATCCTTAGCCTTTGCCACCTCTCTCTTTGCCATGCACCTCATCTCCTTATACTCCTGTCTACTTTCTTCATCTCTCTGACAATCCCACTTCTTCTTTGCCAACCTCTTTCTCTCTCTCTCTCTCTCTCTCTCTCTCTCTATATATATATATATATATATATATATATATATATATATATGTATGTTGTATAGACAGCATACCACTGCAAAATGAAAGTGTAGTCAGGGACCTAGGAGCATGGTTTGATAACTCCTTATCTTTCGACCATCATGTGACAATTGTTTTCAAGAAATCATTTTGTTAAGCACAGCTAATTGCCAAAGGAATATCATCAAGTCCTAAATAGGTAATCATTCCCTTGCACGCAGCATTGGTCAGACCAATTATTAGCACCAACATCCCTTTTGGAATGTATCTCACTAAACATATCAATTAATTAGAAAGACCACAAAGGTTCCTTAACAAAAATATCTCAGGCTTAACATCCCAGAGCAACCAAGCAAGGTTAAATGCTGTATTTCTTTACTCAATGTCGTATAGATTTTGAGGGGATAACTCTGTTTCACTTACCATGGCATTAGAGATGCTGTTGTCCTGGACCTTCTCTAGCTCTACAGTTTGAATATTTCCATCAATACAGTTACAAACCTAAATCTTCACTAAGAGATAACTAAAACATAATAGAGGGACAATTTTATATTTCAAGGTCTCACACTATTCTGTAATAAATGCTTCCTTCATGTCAGTCATTATCTTCCTTTAAATATAACCGAGATGACTAGATAAGTATTTTATGCTGAAACTGACTGCTATGGCCCTCTGGGATGAAGGAGGTGTGACATGAGGAAGGGTACTGTTAAGGTATGAATGGTCATAAGATTTAGTAGTCTTGGAGTGGCCTTGGAATATCTATGAAATCTATGAAATAAGACAGTAGAGGTAGTGCTGTTACTTCACAGAACACTTGAACATCGTTTTTTTTTAAGTTGAAGGTACTTAGTTAATCCACATCCACTAATGATCACCCTCTCAACTGAATAACTATGGTTTATCCCAACAAAGAAAATCTCTTACCTTAGCTATACCTATACCTACTTCCTCTTGAAAGTCCTTTCTGTCTATTAAATATCTTATTGTCCTATTTGTCTACAGAAATCAGATCAAAAGCCTGGTATTTCTGGGAAACCTTAAGTCTCTTAGGTACCTAACAAAAATGGCTTTCGTATACTGTAAGCTATTGCAGCCTTGGACTATGCATGAATTAGGCCATTCTCAAAAAATCCATCAAAGTCATAACTGGAATAGGATGAAGGGGCAGTTGCCTTGGGTGCAAGCTGTTAGTGGGTGTGACTGCTTCAAATAATTTAAGCAGCATTGGTGTACATTGTGCCTTTTTAAATAATTGAAAGACTGCTTAAGTGTTAGAAGCTTTATCAAGGAAAATGTGTTTTTTTTTTGTTCTTCCACTCCTGTTGAAGGAGGAGGGTTGTTAACTGGTCAGAGCTACAAACTGCCACAGCTAACAAGGCAGAGTTCTGTTTCAATAATGGTAATATTCCTTAAAATTATGAGAGTTTTCTGGAAAAATGCCACTTAGTCATTCAAAGAGATTACTATTTCTTAAGAGCAGTAAAGATGATGCAGGGCAGTTACCAATCATACTAAAACAAACCTCCTTACCATATAACTTGCTAAATTCCTCATGACAGATCTACAAAACATAACAGTACAAAGAAAAAAAAGACATAACCTGTACTTCTAATGACCTTACCACTCTTAATGATGGCCTTAAATTAACAAATTTACCTACAGGTCTTTTGCCCGAGCACCTTGCCATGCAGTCAGCTCTCCTGTAAATAACTATGACAGCATCCCTATTTCAAAACCATATAAAAATAAACTAACAAACAATCAAACATACTAACGTATTAATTGATCATAATCTGCATCGCCTCTGCTCATTGTTTGTCAAGGAATATAAAGTCCAGATCCTGTGGATTAATGTTATAATCTGACTGTCACTCCTACAAATATGATTACTGCATGCAGAAAAGTGGTTTAATCAAAATTACTACTACTCTAACAGACAAAAAACAACAATTTTAGCAGTGGGCTAGCCTCCTCTATCCCCCATGTGATTATACTAACTGCTTAGTTACATGACCATAGAAAGAGGTCAAATACCACTTTTATGGAAAATCCATCCCACTCCATTACAACAAATAGAATTAGAAACATTGCAAACCACTTTGTACATACACACACACACACACACACACACACACACACACACACACACACACACACACGCATGCACGCACACACGCATACACAAAAGACAAATTTCAATGTCATTGAAGTAGAATGGTGCCTTCCAACAAAATTATTAAAAAATGTTCACTGAAAGTGTCATCCATGTTCAGTAGTGCTGAATCCCCTTTAATGAGCATATTACTGATCCATACCTCTCAGTTCTCAAAATTTTAACATAAATATTTTTGATCTGTTCCTCATAAAATGAATGGCTTTCTGGCAAATCATTGAGGACTGAAGCCACTAAATAAGCATTCTTAACTGGTTTGCAGGCTGCCTTACCACTGGCCATTTTAAGTTTAGACAGGACCACACAAATATGAAAGTAAATGTAAAGTGCCTGCATTAAAACATGAGTAATATTACTACCAAACAGTGAGTTGCAAAAATAAAAGAACAAAACCTTTATTTAGTACTTTTATTTCATAACATTGAGTTACTTTTTCTGAACTTTAAGCTAAACAGTTGGCATAAATTTACCTCTTTCGAAGGTCAAGTCGCTTAAACCAATTAGTCATAGGCTAACTAAATGCATTTGACAAACTAGTGTGATGTGTTATTTGAGAGATTTAAGTTTAATGCCCCTTTATACTGACAGTGACATTTAATAATTCAATCAATTGCTAGTTACTGCATTCAGGCACAGTTGCCATGCATCCCATGTTTATCCAAGGAAGCTCCTCCACTGTTACCATCACGAGTTAATCCAGAACTTACTGTGGTTGTTATCAGCCATTATATGATCCAGAACTTGCCATGATTGTTATTATCAATCAATCTATGCAGTCAAAAAATACCTCTTCCTTATTATTGACAAACATGTTAGAGATATAAAAAGGCTTACTGCAGATATTATAGCCCTTATAGAGCAGAGGGATGCAACTTGGAAGAGAGATGGACAAAGAATTCCCTGCATAACAACCTGCACCAAATTTTCTTAGAACTCAAAAAGTACAAAATTGCTGCAAAGGCAGTTAAAGCAACATATCTGACAAACAAACAAAACAAACAAAATGCATTGGCATACTCTCTAAAGCACAAACCATAAAATAATTGACAGGATAAATAGCAGACAAACCTCCTCACAACTGTTTAATCCCTACCAGTTCATTTGTCATTGAGTACAAGAACTTCATAACAACCAGGACAACATCCGCTAACAGTCACACTAACCTAAATGATATTGATCCCCTCCACAGAAGGGTGCTAACCCCAACTCTCTGACATCACCCTTAGCATGAATGTTCCAGCCTTTCAATTTCAAAAGATGAAAGTAAATAGCTCTGCTCCAGACACCTCAATACCTATGGCCTACCTCTTCAGTCTATCACTTACAGCAGGAATAATCCCCTCACACTTCCAGCATGCTTTCATCATCCTTCTGCATAAAATATTATCCTCATCTAGCTATCAACACCATGCTAATTGCCAACATCAACCACATAAAAGTTTTAAGAAACTATTCTTTCAACAGATTATAGACCACATAAACAAATATAAACCCCTTTCAGATGCAAAGCATGGCTTCCAATATGGTGACAACACTGTGAAAGCTTTCTACACAGTAAATGATAGCATAGATAACAGCATGAATAATGGAGTGCTTACAGGCAGTATTTTTATATACAACAGATATGAAACGAGTCTGTTGACCACTCCCTGTTACTGCAAAAATTATAAAAAGGCAACTTCAGTGAATGTGTCATGGCTTGGTTCTAAGCTATCTTTCTAAATGAAAATATTAGGTATACATAGGCAATTCTCTTTTGGGTATACAATCCTTATGTGGAACTATACAGTGCTCAGTATTATGATAAGTTCTATTTTTCCTTAATCTTAAATGATCTAAATCAAGACTTTCTTACTCTAAACTTAGCCATGTACATTGAAGATTTCTTGTTATTCATCTCAGATAATACCTCAGATTGTCTAAATTCAGACTATATACTGATTTTATTTCTTTTCAGCACTTGATCTCACTGAATGATCATCCATTAATTTTAGTAAATTTAGAGTGATGGTATTTAAAACAGCACAAAAGCTAATTTACTCAGCATTGGTACACTTAACAGACCTACTAAATAATACCATCAAACAAGTATTACTCAAAAAGGGCTGATTCATGAATGCTTGCAGTAAGTGTGCAGTAAGTATACACAGTCTGTATTCAAAAACATCCCTACCACATTTTTTGTGCTTTCTATTTACTCAGAAAGATTAGACCAAGTACAAACATAGTCTACACATTGTGGTAACCTTTATGAATCTCTCGATATTTAAGGTTACAAGAAAATCAGTTGGAAAATTAAAATTAGGAGGAAGAAGGCATGAGTTATACTCATGTTGTCTATTCAGTCAGAATGGTGTACACTTAGTGTAGGCCTTCATGAATCCGACCCATTGTTCTTCTAGTTCTAATTCAGTAACAGCAGTTGGCAAATTATTATTTCATTGAAGGGTCTTCTACAAGATTTCAAACCTACATACACCTGCTACAAGAACATTTCTGAGAATAAATTTTTGTAATCTCTAGATTTAATAGCCTTTAACTCTGCCACATATATGAGCATGCTGCAAACCACTGTGAACAAAGTTTGCAAACTTAACACTGTTCCCCACCACAGAAAGCTCACTGGTTTCCAGCATCAAGCAAAGCTACCTTTCTTCTTGCACAAATGCTATTCAAAATCAAAAAAGTTTTAAATTGCTAATTTTGTAGAGTTTTAATTGCATTTACTGTTTAGGGCTACACACTCAAGTGTGTTGTTATCCTTTTCTGTGATTATTTACTGTTTTATTACATTGTTTAGCCTGTTTTAACCAAAAAATAAAAAATAAAAAAAATACTATCTTGTTTGTTTGCTTCCTGCCTTTCCTAGCTAGTATAGTCCAGATCCATGGCTTTGCTGGTTACAGGACTTTATTTTCTGTGTTCAGAGCTATCCAGACCTTGCTGTGGTAGAGGGAAGTCCTACTGTTTACCAGTGGGAGTAGTGAGCATTGTACTGCCTATCTAACACTAGAGGAGTGGTTTCCAGCTCTGAAATTGTAATTTTATTAGCCATTTGGGCTGATTTCTATCCCTTTCAACTTTCTGGCTTAAAAACGCATGTGTTTGTGCGTTTTTCGCATCGTGCAGCACCGCAAGGCTACGGTTAAACTATTGCAGGTGCCAGAATGGCTGCTCTTCAAATTTTCCCCTAGAACTAGCTGGTTTCTCAGTAGTAGCACGAAAATCTGAACCCCTGTGACTAGCACTTGCTCTAGAACCTGCTGGAAAGCACTAGGAAGTCTTAAACTGATACAAGCACTCAACTCTCCTTGTTAATAATTAATTGTAGACACTAAGCCTATAATTGCAAAGTACCTTGCAAAGGTAAGGGAAAAAAAGCTCTTGTACTTTACAAAACAGTCATGTCCAATGGTCAGCTTCCAGTGATTTCTCCTGTCCACCTGGTGAATCTGGGCATACTGGGGCAATGGAACAACTGCCTCATGTACACAGACAACCCTTTCCTCCTACCACCCAACACTACAACCTGCGAGAGATGCACTTACATAGCCAAACTGGAAGCAAAGCTCTCTCCAGCCAAGATTGTGCTAGACAGTCAAGAGGAGAAGGTTAACACCTGCACTACACCTCAAGCAACACATAGCCCTTCAAAACCCACACCATCAACACCCACACATAGCAACACTAAACCCACATATGCAGAGGCCCTTAACATTAACCTGCCCAAGCAACAAGGACCTCCAAAGCTAAAATGCAAACAAACACCAGTTACAACCACAGTGACACATAGCTCACAACACCAGTGTGCCACCCAACAACAGTCCCTAAGGCAAGACAAAGTACCCAACACTTTAGTCATAGGTGATTCTATAGTCAGGCACACTGATGTCCCACTCACCAGCCTGAGCAAGGAGAAAATTACAGTCAGCTGCCTGTCGGGTGCCAGGATCCACCACATAATGCATGCACTCAAGTCACTCCACAACAAGTACAAATATGGCTCTGTCATTGTCCATGTTGGAGTGAATGACTTGAGACAAACCTCCCTGGACTACATGAAAAGAGACGTGGAAGAGCTCTCAGATCATGTGGCCCAGAGTAGCATCCTGCCTTTGACCAG
The DNA here is from genome assembly GCF_019279795.1 of Protopterus annectens. Taxonomy (NCBI): domain Eukaryota; kingdom Metazoa; phylum Chordata; order Ceratodontiformes; family Protopteridae; genus Protopterus; species Protopterus annectens. Next base: position 873,649,140 of record NC_056727.1, read on the forward strand.
AAAGATACAACAGTATAAGGACAAAATTATTGACTTCAACAATTGGCTAAGCTTCTGGTGTCATTCAAAGGGGATCCAGTAGCTGTCTGCCTGGGATGACATGATCGACTAACCATTGTGCTTTGCCAGAGATGGTCTGCACCTGTCACCCCTGGGATTCAGGTTACTGGCTAAAGCTCTTGCCAACCCTATAGTGCTTCTTTTAGGCAAGGTTCAAAGGACAAAACCACCACTGTAACAGATACAACCATGCAAAATCTGAAGGTAATGCTACTCAATGCTAGAAGTCTAAACCTGAAAATGCACCCTCTCGAGGCACTCTTAAAAATGGAGAACATCGATGTCTGTGCAGTAACTGAGACCTGGTTCAAGGCTCTAAAGAGCACCCCTGCAATACCAGGCTACAACTCTTACCACACATTTCGGCCACCAAACCAAGACTGAAACACTAAAGGTGGAGGAGTGTCCATATTCACAAAGGACATTTACACTTGCAGGCTAGTTGCCCAACACAATGCATCTGAAATTCTCCAGGTGCAGCTAACACTAGTTAAGACTGCAATCCAAATTGCAGCTTGCTACAGATCCCACACCATGCCCCAAGATTCTCACTACACCTTTCTAAACATACTGGAAAATATTAAGATATGACCAAACATCCTAATACTGGGTGATTTCAACTACTCTGCCATTAACTGGGAAAACTTCTCAGGTACCAACACCTTTTCCCAACGGTTCTTGGAATTCATAAATTCCAATGCCCTGGATCATCTAATCCATTGTCCCACCAGGGGCTCCAATACCCTAGACTTGGTCATTACCAACATGGGAGATAGATGCTCCACACCAGTAGTCACCCCCTCATTGGTCAGGTCTGACCATAAGCTAATCACCCTTGACATCCACATCCTACCCCCACCCCCCAGTAAGGAAACGTCCGTAAAAAACTTCTCCAAAGCCAACTTTGTGCTACTCAAGTCAGAAGTAACAAACTTCATGACACCCATGCAGATGGGAGCTGAAAGTTCGACTGCTGAATCCTGCAGTAAGGCACTGTATGAGCACATCCACTCATGCATGAATCATGCCATCCCAAAAAGAAACAAGATGCTCTCCACCAAAAAAAGAAAGCCAATCTGGTGGTCCCCTGCCATAAACAAACTACACAACAGAATAAAGAAACTGTTGCAGAAAAGAGAAAAGTCCCAGGATGCAAAAAATTCCCTTACCAGCCTCGGTAAGAAGCTGAGATCCCTCATAAAATCCTCCAAAGCTAGTTATGAAAATAAAATTGCCAAGGATTCCAAAGACAACCACAAGGCATTCTATAGTTATGTCAAGAATCTAAATGACAATGCTCAGATCTGCTCTGAGCTACAACAGAATGGCATTAAATATACTGATCCCAAGGATATTGCCAATATCCTGGCAAATCGATTTAGTGCCAACTTCACCCCCACCTCACCTCCTAAAGGGACCATCTTAATACCAAAAGATTGCCAAATTCCGGTAATCATGTCCACACAGGTAGAAACCACACTCTCCAAAGCTAAGAGTACAGCATCTATGGGACCAGATGACATCCTGGGCTGTGTACTGCATGAACTACAAAATGAATGGCACCTCACCTAAGTGTCATGTTTAATCATAGCCTCACCTCAGGCTTCGTGCCCAGTGAGTGGTGCACAGCTATAGTTATCCCACTCCATCAAGGGGGATCCACTTTGGAGCCTAGGAACTACCGTCCCATCAGTCTGACGAGCCTGATCTGCAAGGGCATGGAACGCATTATCATGGAACTTATAAACAGACATTGGTAACCTTCAAACACTGAACCTCACCCAGTTTGAGTTCATGAAGGGCAGATCTTATTTCCTGAATCTGATTGACTTCTTCAAATCAGTCTCCAGAGCTGTGGACAAGGGTAAGGCGGTCCACACAGCCTATCTGGACCTTGCCAAGGCCTTCGACACCATCCCCCACTCTGGAATCATAGATAAACTTACTAAGCTGGGCATAAATCCCTACGTCACTTGATGGGTTGCCAACTGGCTTACTGACAGAACCCAGACTGTAAAAGTAGCCGACTCCAAATCCAGCTCCAGACAAGTGACAAGTGGAGTACCTCAGGGTTCAGTCATGGGACCGCTCTTGTTTGGCATCTACTTTTCTGAAGTACAGGCCAACACTAAGGGACTCTGGCTAACAAAGTTCGCAGATGACTGCAAACTGGGAGCCGTTATTGAATCCCCAAATGATGTGGATACTCTACAAAAGGGCCTTACAGAAACAGATGCTTGGTGCCAGAGCCATGGGCTCAAGCTTAATGCCAAGAAATGTATAGTTATCCCCTTTTGCAAAAAGCATGCACCCATGAATTACCACATAGGTGGCAGTACACTAAACACCAAAAGTGTGATGAGATACTTAGGGATGCAGGTGGACAGTGGTCTCACCTTCGATAACCACATCACCACAACAGTCAGGAAATCCTTCTATGTGGCACACCTCATCACTAAGGGCTTTTCATCCAGAAAAAGAAGGTCATTGTCCCACTGTACTCATCCCTCATTAGACCCATTATAGAGTACAATGCCCTGTTTGGTATGTACCTCACAAGACATCTGCAACAGCTGGAAAGGCCACAGAAATACCTCACTAAAAGAATCACAGGCCTAAAGTAGATGCCTTATGCTGACCATCTAAAAAGACTCCAGCTATACTATGTGGCATATCGTCTAGTCAGAGGAGATCTCTGCATAACATACAAGACCATGTCAAACCCTGAGCTGTTGGACATGCTCCACTTAAAGAAATCCCAATCCCTCAGAGCCACACACTCCAGGGATATAAACCTTTTCATCAGAATGAACAAAACATGCTGGAGGGATAGGTTCCTGACCCAGAGACTCCCCATACTCTGGAATAGACTGCCCATACATGTCAAGCAGAGCACCTCCTTGGCCCTCTTCTAAAGGAACCTTGACGATTGGATGGGAGATAGGAAATTCACCCCGGAGATCAAGTCACTCGCTCTGCTAGACAGGGATCCTAGGAAGTAAATATTGTGGGAAGAAATATCCAGGGAATTGTTATGGCTAGGCTTGTATAGGCCTTAGGGCTGATAGGCTAGTACCAACCTATGAACCTATATACTGAGGGGTACAAATTACAAAACACAACAAATAAAAAATTTTTTTGAGATATGCAATAAAGTTTAAGCGTAGCCGCATAGGTGTGCCTGTTGTTTAGCTATGCTTAGCCCAGCTGAAAAAAGCAATAGACATCCAGCATAAGCATAAGTGTAATAGTGTAGTGGTTAGACCATATGCCTTGCATATAGTGATTCACGGTTTGAGCCTCTCCAAAGCTTTTACATTTTGTATGTGTAAACATTACAATTGTAATTTATTTGTATATTTATGTAGGAAGAAAGTTATTTTTCTCAACCAGAGTAGTGTGTTAGGCCCAGATGTGAGATGTCAGTGTAATAAGGTAGTGAAACCCCATATAAACACAAATGCTCGATACAGTATAGTCACACAAGAATAAATTAATTACAGAATATTGGGGGATGTCAGGGAAGGTAAATAAATCTATATTATGTAAGGAATGATGAATCAATCCCATACAGGTGTTAGACCAATATCATAAAACATAAGCAATGCTAAGCATTGCACAACTATGCTGACCAGGTGTAAGCATTGTGTAAATATGAACACTAAGTAATGAATAACCCAGCTAAGTAGATTTGCCCATTGGTAAGCAAAGCTGAACCTTCCCCTTTAAGCACTGCTAACCTTAGCTAAGCAGGTTTGCCCAAAGCTTAGCTTAGCCCAGCATTTTCAAAACCATCCAATCATGGCAAAAGGTGGGAAATCGGCTGTATTTAAGCCCCGCAGGCAAGTATACAGCTCAAAACTGGTTGTAGCTCTCCACTGTAGGCAGTATGGCAGGTGTTGGAGAGGGCATGCGCTTTCGGCTGCAGAGCTGGGGCATACAGGAGTCCAAGGTCATGGTAGGACTTCTGGTAAAAAAACATGACGTGAGCTTGCTGCAGGACCAGTACCAGGGCTCCCAATATAAAGCAGAAGCCTGGGAAAGTCTCACCCATGATCTCACCAGTGCCACTGGTATCCCTCAGATTGGTGCGCAGGTCTGGCACCACTATGCCAACTTGAAATGGAGGAAGAGGAAGCTCCTAAAACAGTGGGTCCAGAAAGCAAGAGAGAGGGGAGATGTCCCAGCAGTGTGTAAGTATTCATAGCAATAACTGTTTACCAAAGTCCAACCTGTGTATGTGATGGATAGGTATGCATAAATGTTTCTCTATTTTCATTACAGCTCCAGCTGAGTGGGCTGTGAAACAGGAAGTCCATGCCAGCATGTTGCAAAGGCTGTGTCGCGTGGCTGGTGAGTAACAATCCTGCTTGTAGTAGTCATACCAAATAAATATAAAGGAGTAAAATGTCACCTGGCAGTATAAAAAATAAACCAGACAATATGACAGTAATAATCCTATACAGGTCATATTTAAATAAAAGTGTAACTGCCTGGCAATGAAGTTCTAAATCCTGGACTGATTGTGTTTACTCTGATATTGTATGGCCTGACATGTTGCATTCTCCAAGATCTGATATCCGAATAGTACTGTTGTGTTCTCACACTGTGCTTAATAAAAAATACACAGTTGGATCCGAATCGGCTAATGTGTACATTAGATGTGACCGTCCTTTATACTAACATCCCCCATTGGACTGGTTTAGAGGCCATCCAATTTTGGTTGGATAAGGCCAATATATATTCACCAGGTTTTAATACTTTGCTTGTTTGACTGAACATGTGTTAACCAAAAACATGTTTTATTTCCATGGTAGATGTTATTGGCAGGTGAAGGGCACTGCCATAGGAGCTTCTTTTGCTTCCATCTATGCTGACCTCTTTATGGGTTTTGTAGAGGAACAACTTATATATGATGCCAATCATAATCTATATCTTGACAAAATTGATATTTGGAGACATTATCTGGATGATTGCTGGATGGTGTGGAGGGGTGATGATATATATATGCATGAATTTGTACAATATCTCAATGAGAATAAGTGGGGGATCCAGTTCACGTTGAATTTTCATATTGATCAAATTACGTTCTTGGATGTAACTATTACTAGGGAGCAGGATCATATTCTGAGGATTGAGGTCTTCCAGAAACATCACAGTATAACATATTACTTCATGCCAGTAGTCATCACTCACAACATATCATCCCCAATATTCCCAAGTCCCAATTTCTCAGGATTAGATGCATCTGTTCTTCTGACAATTCATATGACTATTATCAACAAGATCTGACAGATAGGTTCCTTAATAGGGGATGTATCAACAACATCAGCATGGCTAGTAATTTTGCATCTCAACAACCCAGATCTGCCTTGTTGAAATATCAACACAAACAAACGAATGGGGCTCAATCGGAGCAGGTACATCTTGTAACCACTTTTGGATGCAATATTAATACCTTTAGTAAGATCACTGACCATCATTGGGACATACTTTTGTCACATGAAAACTTATCAGAGTTTGTATCTCCTAAATGTTTATTTTCATACCAACGTGGTCCTACTTTAGGTACTTATTTCAATCATTACAACATAGGATTGCATCTAGTACACAGCAGATTTCATTGTTTGGGGACAAACTGGTGGGGTGTACACCCTATGGCCATTGCTCATGTAGTCGTGCACTCAAGAATAAAAAAATCACCAGTAACAATACAGCCAAGGTGTATATTTGGTGTTTTGGTAACTGTAGCACTGACTGGGTCATATATTTAGCTACGTGTTTTTGTTCTGCTTTTTATGTGGGGCAGACTTCTAGGTCACTGAGCATTCGGATATCCAAGCATCTTGTGACATTAGGAATAAAAGGATGTCTAACTCCTTATATAAACATACTATGACCCATACCACTGCTCAGTTTAAATTTATTACAATTAATCGGGTTACAGGTAACAAGATGTCCAAGACAGGCTGGCATACCACTTTAAATAGTAAAAAATCCAGCTGGATTATTAGGTTAGGGGGTTTGTTCAGACCTGGATTAAATGAGCAATGTTAATTATCCAATGACAAGCTTGCATTTTGATGGTTTGACTATTTAATTGCACTATTTTGACTATTTAATTACACTATGTGTTTTCAGTCTCTGTTACTGCACTGAGGAAGGCATATTATTGCCAAAACTGGTTTGCTTGTATTATATGGTGTATTCATACACCATTTGCTGGAGCTGCCACAATAAAATTCTACTATTTCACCTTTTTTGGTGCTGGACGTTTTGCATTGGATAGTCCTGTTTTTTGATCCGTGCACCTGCAGTACATGCGGTTCTCTCTGTGTGGAGCTATATAAAAATATGTCTAGGAATGTTTGTATAAGAATGCTGTAATTACAAGGTCAGATTGTACAACCAAGAGAGACTTAGACAGAAAACACAGAAAGAAGCAGTAACAGTTTCTGAATAGCTCACTCTGATAAAACACAAATCGTCATATTCGTAGCAGACGCAGCTGTGGTTCGAATCCCGGGAGTGGTAGTAAGCTGTGTGCATATTTTATCTGGGAATATGTGAAGAAACAGTCAGGTAGTGCTAACAAACATTCCCCCCACAGGTCTACCAGGTAAGAGAAATAGAATATAGCTATAAGTTGGTTGAAGTATACACTGTGTACAAACATACCACTGCCCAAACCAAGGCCATAGGGCATTGTAATAATACCTGTAGAGTAATGATTAGAGCAATGATCATTAAAGCTGTGAGTACTGCAAGGATATACAAGTTGTTAATTGACATGTATCTCCCCCACCATATCTGCAACAATAATCTAAACACACAAATCAATGGGTATGTTCTAAACCAAACCTACTGTTGGGACATATGTCGTATTGTTCAACAAATATTGAAATGTGTTTCTATCAATGTTCCATGTTGAAATACTATAATTGGTGGCCTGTTGCTATCAGTGTAACCAGCATGCTGCTGTAATGGCCACTGTGGTTCCATATATGCATGTGTTCTGTTTGCTATGCAACTGTTCCAAATCTGTTGTTTTGGGTTAATGGGAATATCTATGCATGCTGTTATAACTAATCCTGGATTGTGTTTACTATTACTAACCCACATATGTTCTAAAACAGCAGCATCATAGCACATTTGGGAAGGCTGGCCCCAGCAGACCAACCTCTCCCACCTCATCTGGTAGTGGCACCAGACCCCAGCATGTCAGGGACCCACTCCGGAACCTTCTCGTCTGCTGGTCCTGCACCACCTATGGGTGGAACCACCTAAGGGGATGGGGCTCATCCCCCCCCAGGTGTGGGAGCAGATAGGATAATGTCACCAAAAGCCAGGTTCAAGGATTGGTTCATAGCAAGCTCTGAAAGGAGTTTGGATATCTGCTACACCAGCTTAAGGGTTACGTGGCACAATTAGAGGATCAGCCTGCTCCTCCTGCTCAGCCCCCAGCACAGCCACCTTTGGAGATGTGAAGGTGCAGTGCTGACTGCCCATGGGTGGGGACCTTGGGCCCACTGTTTCTATTTGGGGGCTCATGGGCTTCCGAATTCCAAACACCACTCCCCGTCCAAGGTGTTACCCCCCCCCACATGTGTCACCACCCCTGTATGCTGTCTTGTCTATCTTGTATGTCTACTTATTCAACCTCCCCCCCCCCCAAATATGCCTACTATCCTTCCCCAACATCCCACTCTCACCTTATAAAAATAAAAAAGGGAAATCTGTTCCCAAAAAAAAATGTTGCCCTATACATAACTGTCCATTTCCCACGTGTCCCCTGGACACATGTAATCTACTCTAATTGGCTTCACAACAGATTGTTGTTGTCCTCACCCCTCTCTCACGGGTTTGAGTGTCCAAATATACCTCCAAATTCACTATATATGCACAGCTGTTGCTGTAGAAGAAATGGATAGCTATGGACCTTCCCTACACCCGTCCTGCACATTCCTAGCTACTTTCTTTATTGTCTTTCCCTCTACATCCCATTTTTTCACCACTTTCCTTTCACCCCTTTTTTCTCTTAAAGAAATTAGTCCAGGGGTAAGCGAGAGTATGCTCTTTTAAGCAGTAGTAAGTGGGATTAAGCCTGTTTGCATGGCGCTAAGCAATGCCTACACAGATTAAGCACTTTTAAAGCTGTCTGTAAGCATATTTAACCGGAAGTTACCATTGCTTACCACTGCACAAACCCATGCAAACCTGCTTACAACTGTTTAAAAGTGCCTTAATCACTCTGTATCCAACAACCCCTTGGTCTGGCCAGCAACAAAATAATCAGCCCTTGCAAGTCTTGAAAGCAGGACCCTGCATACCATAGCCACAGGAATTTACCACTAAGCCATCTGAGCTGCAGAGAAGTCTGGTGTTTTCTCAAACATATCATGCAGCACAGTCATTCAACAGTAGTGAAATTGTATTTATATATATATATATATATATATATATATAGATATATATATATATATAGATATATATATTATATATGTGTGTGGGTGTGTATGTATATATATATATATATATATATATATATATATATATATATATATATATATATCTATATCTATATCTATATATATATATATATATATATATTATGGTTTCACTTGATATTGCCGAAATGCTGAAATATTGAATTTCAGTATTTCGATAGTAAAAAGTCAAAACTGTTAAAACACCGACACCTCATAACCACGAAATCACAACAAACACACAGCATACAGCACACAACACACAAACCATAACACCTGCACCACAAAACACTGAAAAACAACACAACACCACACAGACACACACCTACACTACACATATGCAGGAGGTCAAACCCCCCTGCACCCCCACACCCCCCTACTTATATATACTAACTCCGAGATCGCACAAACAATAAAAAAAAAAAAATCACACATAGCCAATACACACACTCGTACCCCCACCTCCCTACCCTGACCCACTCATACAAGTTACAAAACCACTCACCTGAAACTGCAGACACCATCCCAGCCGAACACTTCCATACGATAACGAAAATGCATAAGCACGGAATTTGACGTAGTCCTATTCACAATTATGCACTTTCATTATTTAAAAGTTTCGGCTTCATGGACACGAATTGTTGAAATTCGATATTTCAGCAATTTGCGTTTATGAAGTGAAACCATATTTATATGTATAGAAATTCGATATTTCAGCAATTTGCGTTTATGAAGTGAAACCATATTTATATGTATATATATATATATATATATATATATATATATATATATATATATATATATATATATATATATAGTGCATTCAGACATTGGTTCCACACTCTGAACCTCTTACTGCAACAAATATGACCAAAGGCCGTGTAAATGGGGGTGAAGGGGCCCAAACTAGGGACCTCTTATAATTATAGCCCTTATCCCCATCTTCCACAGCTGAACTGTTCTGCCTTGTGACAACATAATAAGGCCTGCCAAGTCCTGGACCCAGGGCCTTGTAAACTATGATCAAAGCAATGTACCATTACACCATCTGTGCCCTACAAAATAGTGATGACATCCCAAACATATCAGTTAGTACAGTCATCCAAAAGCAGGGAAAGGAGTCTGTTGAATCAGTCAGGTAGTCTATATATACATGTATATATGTATGGAGATGCATATATGTGGACAAATATATACATGATACATATATACAAAGAGAGATATACATCCACATTCATATCCACATATATGCATATATACATATATATATATATGTATATATATATATATATATATATATATATATATATATATATATATATATATATATATATATATATATATATATATATATAAATATATGTATACATAATATGACAGATACAAAGACATGGCAATCAGAAAGTCATACTGCTGCACACTGAAATTTTACATCTGGAAACTCACTGGAAGTATTCCTTAAAATGGGGAACAATGACATCTGTGCTGTAACAGAGACCTGGATAAAGGCAGCAGGAAGCACCCCTGCTGTGCCAGCCTATACATAATTCCGCAATATTTGGCTACAGAATGTGGACCAAAGCTGTAAAGGTGGTGGTATTTTCATATTCATAAAGGATGTACACACCTCCAGAGTGGTAGACCAACATTATGCTAACAGATCCTGCAGGCGTAGTGACATTGGGTAAGACAGTGGTTCAGGTTGTAGCCTGTGATAGGTCCCCATACATTTCCCAAAACTCAAACTCCATGTCCATAAACACTCTGGAGAATATTAGTGTCCAACCTAACACTGTCATACTAGTTGACTTCAACTACCCCACCATTAAGTGGGAAAGCAACTCATGTATTGATGCACATGCCCATCACATCGACCTGGTCCTTCCTAACATGAGTGACTGTTCCTCTACACCAATAGACAACACTTCACTTGTTATATCTGAACACAAAGTAATCACCTTTGGAAATCCACAGCCATCCTACCCCCACTGTAACTATGGTCTCATAAAAGCAGAGGTGGCTAACCTCACTTCAGCCATGCAAATGGAGACTAGTTGCATGAGAGCTGAATCAAACAACAATGCACTATGAACACGTACACAAATGCATGGATGCCACCTTACCCAATACAACCAGGACCCCCACCTCCATAAAAAGGAAGCTGAATTGGTGGTCCCCTGCCATAAAGAAACTTTCCAACAGAAGGAGGGAACCAATATGGAATAAGGTGAAGTCCCAAGATAGGAAATAAACCCTTATCAGCCTCAATGAACAGTTGAGATCCCTTATCAAATACTGCAAAGTTAGCTGTGAGAACAGACTTGGAGCACATAGTAAAGACAATCACAAGGCCTCATACAGTTATGTAAAGATTCTCCATGGCCATACCAAAAATTATTCTGAGCAACTAGACAATGGTACCTCCCAGACTGAGCCAACAAATAATGCCAATATACTGTCTGGCATCTTGAGTGCAAACAGTACTCCTCTGTCACCCCCAAAGGACCAATACCAGTACACCATCAGGCACCCAGTATTACTGCAGCACAGGTTACAACACCACTGTCTAATACCAATAATACACCCACTATAGGACCTGCAAATATCCCTGGCTGTGTTCTACATAAACTACAGAGTGACTTGGCACCATACCTGTGTGTTCTGTTAAAGCACAGCCTCACCTCAGGCTTTGTCCCTACTGAATTGTGCACTGCTACAGTCACCCCTCCCCACAAATAAGGTGTAACTACAAACCCTGGGAAATACCACCCCAACTGCCTTACAAGTCTGTTATGTGAAGCTATGGAATGCATCATCATACACCTACTAAACATGGATATGGGAATCTGCAGACTCAGGATTCTACACAGCTTACATTTGTGAAGGGTAGGTCATACCTGCTCATTCAACCTGGTTACCTCTTGCTGTCAGTCACCGGAGCTGCAGATGAAGGCAAGGTGACACCTACAGCCTACATTGATCTTGCCAAAACATTTGATAACATTTCCCACTCACTAAGCTCGGCATCAACCCCTATATCACTAGGTGGGAACAGAGGCACAAACACAGGAGTTGACTGGACATACTGCTGTCATACATTGAGACAGTTGCAAATATCAATAGGTTTGTTGTAACATCTTTCATGAGGAATATGATGTCTGTAATACCAATAGATGTGAGTATTTACTGACTGTATTCCCTAGAGTCCACAACTGATATACCAAGGACGCTAACTGTCTGGTGAATACAAAAAAACATGACAGGCAAACGTGGTCATTTTGTGGACAGTATGCCAGTGCAGAGGTATGTCAGAGACATATCACTGTGAGTTGTGATGTCACACACTAAATGCCTGTCCACACAAACCATGTCAAGCTATCAATCCACCATGTGCATAACAGCACTGATGACACAGAATCTGTTCACAAATCTGAGGATATGTCCCCCATGTTGGTTGACTGTCTCCACATGTCCTGTCCTGTGATGAATTGCCACTCACTGTATGTGAATATGTAGATCACCACCTCTGTAATGTCCCTCACACAGGCAAGGAAATGGGGCAAGGCCCACATTAAGAAATGTCCCATATGTTGGAACTAGCAGCAGTGTTAAGGACCACAGCACAATACAATGTGGGCACCTACATAGTGGTCTGTTGATAGCAATACCTGACATCTGCACATCTGTACAGATGACAGACAGAAAGTAGACAGCCAACAGGTTATGCATTAGGATGAATGTATTGAAAGATACACATCTGAAACTGAAAGGTATGCCATTACTACATGACATCATTCCCCAATAACATGTCCAAAGAACATAGCAGTCTACAGTTAATATCAACATATCAGATCAATATTCAATAGGAGATACATCTAAACATACAGCTCAAACACGTAGAACAATATACTCAGTACTCAGAGTCCAGCTTTGAATGCAGGGGTGTATGGTTCCAGTACTACAATCTGCAATCTACTCTTACTTGAAAAAGCACTGTTAAAAGTACTAATGTAATGATACCATATGTGTTAAACTATTTCTGTCAACCAGTGCACTGTAGCTGGTGTAACATGCAAGTGTGACTGCATATAACTTGGGATACTACCCATGTATGAAACAAATCCAAAGAGAACATATTGTGGTATTACCCATGTATATCCAGGTGTCTCATACAGTATGCTCACACCCCTTGCTACTGTAATGACAGCACATAGAAGCATTTTATGTACAGGGAATTAAAATTAATTAAATTTTATCAGTCTGGAATGTGATCACTGGTTACCAAGGCTAGGCTATGTTTAGCAGGTGTAACCATTGTTTAAATGTAAATGCTAAGCAGATTTGCGCACTGGTAAGTGAAGCCTACACTGTGTAAGTACCTATATATATAACCGTATGTTAGCACCATTTACTGCTGGGCAAACCTGAGCAAATCCATTTAAATCTGCTCAAAACTGCCTTAACCACTCTGTATCCAACAGTTCTTGTTCTGCCTAGCAGCAGAATACACAGCCCTAACAAGTCTTGAACTCAGGACCTTGCACACTATATCCTATAAAATTTACCAGCAAATCACCTCAGCTGTAGTGTTTGAGGATGTTTTCTCAAACATACCATTCTTTACAGCCAGTTTACAAAAGGGAAGAGACAATTGTGTAATTAGGAAGATTTCTATGCTTAGCACTCCTAAAAATGGAGAACATCAATATATGTGCAGTGACTGAGACCTGGTTCAAGGCTCCAAAGAGCACCCCTGCATTACCAGGCTATAACTCATACCACACTTTATGGCCACCTAACCTGGACCGGAACACCAAAGGCAGAGGTGTGTCCATATTCATTAAGGATATCCACACCTCCAGGCTAGTTGCTCAGCATAATACATCTGAGGTTATCCAAGTGCAACTAACACTGGGCAAAACTGAAATCAAATTTTAGCTTGCTACAGATCCCCCACCATGTCCCAGGATTCCCACTTCTCTTTTCTTGATATACTGGAAAATATTAGGGTTCAACCAAACACCCTAATAATGGGCGATTTCAACTATGCCACCATTAACTGGGAAAACAACTCATGTACCAACTCGTTTTCTCAACACTTTCTGGAATTCACAAATTCCAATGCCCTGGATCAACTTATCCATACCCCCACCAGGAGCAACAATATCCTAGACCTAGTCATTACCAGCATGAGTGACTAGTGTTCCACACCTGAAGTCAAATCCTCATTGGTCAGATCCAGCCATAAGCTAATCACCCTAGATATTCACATCCCGCCCCCACTTCCCATTAAGGAAACCATGGTAAATAATTTCTCCAAAGCCAACTTCATGCTTCTTAAGACAGAAGTGGCGAACTTCATGACACCCATACAACTGCTGAATCCTACACAGATGTACTCTATAAGCACTTACACCAGTGCATGGATCATGCTATCCCAAACAGAACCAAGATACTATCCTCCAAAAAAGGAAGCCAATCTGGTGGTCCCCTGCCATAAACAAACTCTACAACAGAAGGAAGAAACTGTTGCAAAAGAGAGTAAAATCCCATGAGTGGAGGAGTTCCCTTATAAGATCCTCCAAAGCTAGCTACAAAAACAAAATCACCACTGATTCTAGGGACAACCACAAAGCATTCTATAGCTATATCAAGAATCTCATTGGTAACAACCAGATCTGCTCTGAGTTATAGCACAATGGCATGAAAATTACAGAACCAACTGATATTGCCAACATCCTGGCAGATATGTTCATTGCTAACTTTACCCCCCTCTCACCCCCTAAAGGGCCCATATCTATACAGGAAGAATGCAGAGTCACTGTAATCACAACTATGCAGGTAAAAGCTGCAATCTCTAAAAGCCAAAAACATAGGATCCATGGGACCGGACAACATCCCAGTCTGCGTTTTACACGAACTTCAGAACGAACTGGCTCCCCACCTAAGCACCATGTTCAATTATAGTGTCACATCAGGCTTTGTGCCAACTGAATGGCACACAGCAACAGTTATCCCACTCCATAAAAGGGGGAGCCACCACTGATCCCAGAAACTATCACCCTATTAGCCTGACGAGCTTGGTCTATAAGGCTATGGAACGTATCATCATGGAACTCATAAATAAAGACATTGGAAACCTCCAAACTCTGAACCCCACCTAGTTCGGGTTTGTGAAAGGCAGATCATGCCTCCTGAACCTGATTGATGTCTTTGAGGCAGTCAGCAAAGCCGTAGATGAGGGTAAGGTGGTTCACACAACCTATCTTGACCTTACCAAGGCTTTCGACACCATCCCCCATTTTGGAATTATAGCTAAACTCACTAAACTAGGTTTAAATCCCTAAGTCACAAGATGGGTTGCCAAATGGATCACTGACAGAACCCACACTGTAAAAGTTGCAGACTCTAAATCTGACTTCAAACCAGTAACAAGTGGAGTACCACAGGGTTTAGTCCTGGGACCGCACCTGTTTGGTATCTACTTCTCTGAAGTACAGGCTAACACAGAAGGCCTTTGGCTAATGAAGTTCACAGATGACAGGAAACAAGGAGCCATAGTTTAGTTCCCAAATGATGTAGACATCCTACAGAATGGCCTCACTGAGACAGATGTCTGGTGTCAGTGCCATGGCCTCAAGCTCAATGCCAAAAAGTGCATTGTCATCCCATTTGGTAAAAACTCTGTATCCATGAACTACCACATAGGTGGCAGTTTAATTAATGCCAAATGTGTGATAAGAGACCTTGGGACCCAGGTGGACAGTAGTTTTTCCTTTGATAATCACATCTCCACAGTAGTCATGAAATCCTTCTACATGGCACAACTCATCACAAAAGGGTTCTCATCCAGGAAAAAAAAGGTCATTGTTCCCCTTTACTCGACACTCATTAGACCCATTATAGAGTAAAACACCCCTTTTGGAATGTACCTCACAAGACATCTGCAGCAACTGGAAAGGCCACAGAAGTACCTCACAAAGAAGATAACTGGCCTCAGAATGGCGCACTGCAACGGTTATCCCACTCCACAAAGGTGGAGCCACGACGGACCCCGGGAACTACCGCCCCATTAGTCTGACGAGCCTGGTCTGCAAGGCCATGGAATGTATCATAATGGAATTCATAAACAAAGACATTGGTAATCTCCAAACTCTGGACCCTACCCAGTTTGGATTTGTAAAAGGCAGATCATGTCTCCTAAACCTGATTGACTTCTTTGAAGCAGTCACCAAAGCCATAGATGAGGGTAAAATGGTTCACACAGCTTATCTAGATCTCGCCAAGGCTTTTGACACCATCCCCCACTCTGGAATTAAAGATAATCTCACTAAACTAGGTATAAATCCTTATGTCACAAGATGGGTTGCCAACTGGCTCATGAACAGAACCCACACTGTGAAAGTAGCGGATTCCAAATCTGACTTCAGACCAGTGACAAGTGGAGTACCACAGGGTTCAGTCCTGGGTCCTCTCCTGTTTGGTATCTACTTCTCTGAAGTGCAGGCTAACACAGAAGGTCTTTGGCTAACAAAGTTTGCAGATGACTGCAAACTAGGAGCCATAATCGAAACTCCTAACAATGTGGACAAACTACAAAAGGGCCTCACTGAGACAGATACCTGGTGTCAAAGCCATGGCCTGAAGCTCAATGCCAAAAAGTGTATTGTCATCCCCTTTGGTAAAAACTCTGTACCCATGAACTACCACATAGCTGGTAGTCTACTTAATGTCGAAAATGTGATAAGAGACCTTGGGACACAGGTGGACAGTAGTCTCTCCTTTAAGAATCACATCACCACAGTGGTCAGGAAATCCTTCTACCTGGCTCATCTCATCACAAAAGGATTCTCATCCAGAAAAAAAGAGGTCATTGTTCCCCTCTACTCATCACTCATTAGACCCATTATAGAGTACAATGCCCCTTTTGGTATGTACCTCACAAGACATCTACAACAACTGGAAAGGCCACAGAAATACCTCACAAAGAGGATTACTGGCCTCAAACAGATGCCCTACGCAGACCGTCTCAAAAAACTACAGCTTTACTCCATCGCATATCGCCTATTCAGGGGCAATCTCTGCCTAACATACAAAGCTAAGTCAAACCCAGAGCTGTTGGACATGCTCCACTTAAAGAAATCCCAATCCCTCTGAGTTACACGCTCTAGGGACCTAAACCTTGTCACCACAATAAACAGAACATGCTGGAGGGATAGATTCCTGTCCCAGAGACTTCCCATACTCTGGAACAGACTACCTATCTATGTCAAACAGAGCTCCTCATTAGCACTCTTCAAGAAAAATCTTGATGATTGGATGGGAAATGGGAAATTCACCCCAGGGATCACTTCTGTGGCTCTCCTCGACAGGGGCACAGGAAAATATTTTTCTTGGGTGGCGAAAGCCAGGGTACATTTTTTGGCTAGGCTTGTATATGCCCTAAAGCCAATAGCCTAGTACCTACCTATGAACCTATGAACCTATGACAGATGCCCTACACTGACCATCTCAACAAACTCCAGCTTTACTCCATAGCATATCACCTACTCTGAGGGGATCTCTGCCTAACATATAAAGCTATGTCAAACCCAGAGATGTTGGACATGCTATACCTAAAGAAATCCCAATTCCTCCAAGCTACATGCTCCAGGGACCTAAACATTGTCACCACAATAAACAAGACATGCTAGAGGGATAGATTCCTGCCCCAGGGACTTCCCATGCTCTGGAACAAGCAACCCATCTAAGTCAAGCAAAGTTCCTCATTAGCACTCTTCAAAAAAAATTTGATGAGTTGATGGAAAATAGGAAATACACCCCGGGGATCACTTCTGTGGCTCTGCTCGACAGGGGTACAGGAAAATAACTTCCTTGGGTGACATAAGCCAGGGAACCTTGTTGGCTAGGCTTAGTTAGGCCCTTGGGCAAATAGCCTAGTACCTACCTATGAACCTATGGGTATATATATATATATATATATATATATATATATATATATATATATATATATATATATATATTATAAACATACATAGAGAGAGAAAGTGAGATATGTAGGTAGATCCATATATGTGTACAACGATATATAGATATATTAACAATAAATACTGAGGTGTACATATATATATATATATATATATATATATATATATATATACACACACACACGCACACACATACAAATATATATATATATATATATATATATATATATATATATATATATATAGATAGATAGATGCATATATAGATAGACAGATATACACACACACAGACACACACACACATATATATATATATATATATATATATATATATATATATGTGTGTGTGTGTGTGTGTGTGTGTGTGTATATATATATATATATATATATATATATATATATATATATATATATATATATATATATATATGCATACATGTCCCAAAATGCCCATACAAGCATATGCTACTGATGGACAACCCACAACTGGGGCAGCATGGACAGCTGGATACAAAAGCAGCCATGGCACTCACACCCCCCCCCCCACAATCCAAATAAATAAGTGAACAGTACAGTGCTACAAAATGATGATAGGCCATACACAATGGCCAGACATACAGCAATCTCTTAGCAAAACAAATAAAATGTCTGAGCATAGCAAAGAAAAATATGAGCAGCCAGTAATTCACACATTTTTATTATACTCTGATGTCTTGGCTAAAGCCTTCAAGGAGTAAACATCACCAGAAATACATGCCTTAATCCCAAGAAGCAATTAACACCTAGTACATCATTGAATACACAGCTTCCAATTACACTTTGTCATTTAACCCCCATGGGATAAAGTATCACAGTTAATATTAATGCATTGAAGTTTGTACATAACAGTTGTCCTTTTATGAATGTTTCATTA
The DNA here is from genome assembly GCF_019279795.1 of Protopterus annectens. Lineage (NCBI taxonomy): Eukaryota > Metazoa > Chordata > Ceratodontiformes > Protopteridae > Protopterus > Protopterus annectens. The sequence continues at coordinate 873,667,586 of NC_056727.1, forward strand.
CACCGAGGAACAGACGTTTCAGAAACAGTACCTTGAGACCCACTACTGTCTCCATGGTGTGATTTATTCAAAAATACAGCTATAAAACTGACACATTTTTATCAGTAATACATCTGACATGTTCTAACAGCCTACTGTCCCCCACATAAAATATGTTACAGGACCATCCAAGAGCATTCCCTATACACCTACCTCTTGAATGTACAGACTTCAACATGTTTCCCAGCCATTCCCCTCAGCAGGAATTACAGCAGTAAATAATGATAGACCAGTATACTATCCACCTTCTACTGTATGACATCTGGACAAAGCTTGACATAATTGGTGGACGGAAGCCCAAATACATGGCCATACATGAAATATTGCTGTTATACACTGAGAAACTTGGTGGTGCTACAGGGTTTGTTGTAACATATGTTTTCTGAGGGATATAAAGTTAGGGGAAAAAAATAGATGTTACCATCTACATAATGCAATCACCAGAGTATGTTACTGATTTGCCAAGGACAACACCTGTCTGGGCAACAGCCCATACATAACAGGCTAACCTGTGGCCATTATGTGGATGGCTCTACAGTTGAGAGCAATGCAGAGACAGAACATTGTCAGACCGAAAGCCATGCAGAAGTAGCATGTACAGACAAACCCTGTTAAACTAGCAGTATTCCAAACATATAACAGCAATACTCACATTCTGCTCCTAAATCCTGAACCTTCCCCACCATTTAGTTGGTTTGTCTCCACAAGTATTGTAGTAAGAGGTAGTAGCCCACACAACTCCAGGATGTCTTCCTCACAAGTAAGGGAAAGGGCCAATGCCCACATGGAATACTCATTTATTTGAGTGTGTTGCCATGTCATTGGCTATTGGAAGAACTACACAGCTGCACTGCATGCACTTAGCAAGTGAGGAACCCCAATAGGTGCACAGGCCATCACCTGGTCATGAGCATCACCTACAAAAGCCATGCTGCTACCTATTCAAACCAACTCTATCTCTGTAGTACACAGGGAGAGAGAGAGAAATAACAAATGAGACATAAAGTGGACAAGAGAAGAAAGAGAAGAGGTAAGTGGAACATGTAAGAAAGTAACTGGATCTAGTACTTGTTCTCTAATAATGGGAAATATGGTTTAGAGGAATATATGTCCCAGCAAGACATGATGTACTAATGTCCTGCTAAACAGCTGCTATGGCCATAGCATCTGGCCCTCTCTGCAGTGGGAGATATCACAGACATACCTCTCAACTGTACAGATCCTCACAGAATGTCCACATATTACCATAATGCATTTTTGTCTGTTCCTCCTGAGATCTGTACTTTACTGGCAAATAGCGGAGGATTGAAGTAATTAAGTAATGACAAACACTTGAGTTTGAGACACCACATCCTTAAGAATATTCACTGTAATGCTAAATGTGTCATTTTACAAACTTCCTATGTTTGTAGCAGGTATATTTAAAGTCTGTCCCTATTTATCCCCCCATGATTTTAGGCATATCCAAATGTGATGCTGTGAGAGGTTGTGAGGTGGGACCACAGCAAATGAGCCTGACTCACCTGTGAAAGGACAGTTCATATATGCCAACTGCGGGGGTATCTGTCAAACAGTTGTGACTGTGCCACTGCTAGGCCAGTTAACGGGATGTTTTACATATCCATGTTACCTGTGATTATGAGTATATGACATGTTTGCCTTGTAAAGCTAAGAAACCTATAGAGGGCATGTACATAGTAGAGTACTGTTGCAGACATGTGATTTGAACTGCATGTGATATATTGAATTAATAACATTCAACTATACAGTGTTCTGCTGGACAATAAGCACATTTGTGACTATCTGTAGTCACATACACATATACCCGTGTTATGTCACCCAAAGCATTGGCAGGTCTGTGAGCAATGACATTGTAACATAATAGCCTACTTATGACTTTTGGACAATTTCCAGGTTATCACAGTGATGTCAAACCCTACTGTGCAATCAATGTACTAATGTATGGTGCAGCTATATTAATACAGTATCAATACTGATGTCCCCTTTGACACTCATTTATGTGTGCCATCGTCCAGACGTACTGCTGTAACAGGTTGAGAAGTATGATTGAACAGCAAGACTGTAAATACAGTGTGTCATACTTACATTCAATAGAAATATATACCAGGTATCCCCTGAGCACATGTATGTATGCCTATGTTCACCTGGAAGGCACAAAACTAATCACATGGGTTTCAAGCAGCCAGGTAAATAGGTTGTGCATGTTGCTGATGTGTGTTATATCAGTGTCAGTACATACAACAGACATATATGTGTACAGCTACTGGTGTTTGCATTGCCCTAACACTGATGTGGGTACTGGAGTAGGCATGATTATCAGGTATTAATCAGAGAAGTGTCCACTTGTGTTCTGAGCCTCTGTCCATGCCTACCACTACTAGCTATATCAACACCTATATACAGTGGATATCACAAGTACACACACCCCTGTCAGAATGCCAGGTTTGTGTGCTGTATGACAACCAGAACACAAAAGATCATTTCATAATGTTTCTCATCTTGAATGTGACCCCTAAACTGTCCAATTCCATTGCAATACAAGCAAAGGTGTTTCTAGGAAGGTGAGCAACTATTGCCAAGTGAAGATGTGCCATGATGTTAGAGTCTAGACCAAGACGGATGAATGCTGTAACCATCTCAAGAGGTGCATACACACATTTAAAGGTGTGCACACTCATTCAAATGGCTTATTGTACTGAGCATTATTTCCATATTTTTTCACAAACCAGATTGTTATGTTTTCAATTGAATTGTACAGGCTATAGGTCACACTACAGGTGGGAATTGTTATGAAATGAGTTATTGTGGTGTCAAGTTCCAATTGCACAAATACCAGGCAGTGTATCAGGGGTGTGTAGCCTTTATATCCACTGTAGCTATATGGCAACAGCAGTACATGACTTGTATATCCAGCATACACTAAGGTAGAGTAATCCCCTTTGGTGGACAGCAGCAATATTGCTATATTGGCACACTCATTCAAATGGCTTATTGTACTGAGCATTATTTCCATATGTTTTCACAAACCAGATTGTTATGTTTTCAATTGAATTGTACGGGCTATAGGTCACACTACAGGTGGGAATTGTTATGAAATGAGTTATTGTGGTGTCAAGTTCCAATTGCACAAATACCAGGCAGTGTATCAGGGGTGTGTAGCCTTTATATCCACTGTAGCTATATGGCAACAGCAGTACATGACTTGTATATCCAGCATACACTAAGGTAGAGTAATCCCCTTTGGTGGACAGCAGCAATATTGCTATATTGGCACACTCATTCAAATGGCTTATTGTACTGAGCATTATTTCCATATGTTTTCACAAACCAGATTGTTATGTTTTCAATTGAATTGTACGGGCTATAGGTCACACTACAGGTGGGAATTGTTATGAAATGAGTTATTGTGGTGTCAAGTTCCAATTGCACAAATACCAGGCAGTGTATCAGGGGTGTGTAGCCTTTATATCCACTGTAGCTATATGGCAACAGCAGTACATGACTTGTATATCCAGCATACAATAAGGTAGAGTAATCCCCTTTGGTGGACAGCAGCAATATTGCTACATTGGCTGTACAGGGACACATAGGTGCAGGCAACAACTTTGAAGCAAGTCCACCTATATCGGAGCAAACAGGTAAGTTCACAGGTGATGTCCTGTATGGCTGACTATGACTATGAATTGGACATATCCACACCACCAAGGAAAATTGCAACCATGTCTCCACATATGTTGTAAGTCTCAGATGAAACAACAGAATTCACCCTGTACTGGGGTAAAGAACACCTCAAACACACATGCCATGGATATAGGCAACCTGCATCACACAGGTTAGGTGGGAACATCACCACCCTGTCCGCCCCAGTCCTACATGGAGATATGCACATCAACTACACTCCTCATCACAGCAATGGTGAGCATGTACATATTGCCTACTAATGGCAACAACAGCATATCTCCATGGGACATACTAACATCAGTGTCTGCCTCCTACCATGAACTCAGGCATGTGCTCAGAGCTCCATCACACACCACAGTAAAACACAGACCTCCCACCATACACACACACCATCCACATGGAAGATGACCACTGCCAACCCTCTACACAGAAATGAATGGAGGATAGAGGATTATACAATCAAGTGTCAAACATTGGGGCAATAAGATAGCTCAGGGACAGGTGTGTAATGCAAGCTGCTATAGCCATGATAGCTTGGAGATTTCTCAGGTAGTCAGGATTATTTGCAAGTAATATCCACTGTTGATGTGCATTTTGACAATCGTATGAGGTCCTGTGACCTTTTCCTGTTCATGTCTTCCATGAAACAAACATCATCACCCAATATGTGATTGGAAATTTTGCCCTATCATGTGGACAGAGAGCAGAAGATGTGTGGTAGAGGACCACCCTGTGGAACAGTGTGGTCCACAGGGTAAATGATGCTGGACTGCACATCAGAACTTATGTGCATGTGCAGCATTGGGCTACCAACCTCAAATGCCATGCCCATCAATTTGCTCCTGCTATACCAAGGGACCAGATAGACACAGGTGAGACCCCAGCCATCCAGCCCCCACTTATACCCACGAGGAGCTCCTCACCATACTTGGCCCACATGCCGAATACACAGGCCATAATGGTGAGAGAAGCATTGTGGAGATGGGTTGCTCACACACACTGGATGAGGAGCGTGCAGGTAAGGTCCCAGTGGGGATTAGTACACTAATGTATCAGACATACATGTATCTGTATTGTATCTACATGCATATGTCAGGTCTGATTGCAGTTGTGGATGGGGATTTCTAATGCACAGAGGTGCACATCTATGGTGAAGACAGGACATTGTGTATTATTGCGGTTAGTGCTGTAGATGTGTAGACATGCTGCATCCATCCTATACCATGGCCACATGTGCATCTGCTGACAATAACCCCCTCTCACAACCACCTAGGACCCTCTGATCTGCATATGGAACAGCAGCCTGTAGCTGGTGGTTATTACATTGTTCTGTTGTTGCCTAGCAACCCAGGCCTGTGAAGCTCATGCAATTTACCATGCACACAACCATCAGTAATAGTTATATTGCTTTATGTAATAGCTATATTGCTTGTTGTGCATGTTCACTTATGCTGGGGTTAACTGTATTGCATCTCAGTGGTCACCACTGGGGCCTATCTGATGATAATTCAACATTACCTGTAGCATACCTCACAACATGTCAGTGCCAAGACGTCTGGACAGAGGCCACCAAATTGTGCTGGACAAACATCCTAAGGAAGAGTCATGTGTGACACATTCTGGTATACAGTGGATATAAACTGTGTACACACCCCTCTTAAGATATAAGGTGTTCCTGTTACATACTAATTAGGACCACAATAAGACAGTCCATATCTCTTCCAGCCTTTAATGTGACCCATAACAGGTACAGTTCACTTGTAAAACCAAGAATCTGTACTCATGTATTGCACCTACAAGACAGGCCACCCATGAGGGTGGCAGACATCCTATTGGCATGATGTTTCAGTCAGGTATGATTCCTCATGCTGCTATATGTGTCAGTACACTCACTGTGGCCTATTTGGCTATAGTATTACATACATGGGCATTGTTAAGGCACACAGACCACTTCCAACCACTTATAGGTTTCACACATATGGATATTCCAGACACACCTGTACAGAGGACTGTGCAGTGGTTTAACCTACTGCATGTGAGGCAGATGATGTCACCACACTGTATATAGTAATGGCAGCGGGAAGTGGTCACCAGCTGTGTATGGTATACACATCAAAATGGTTTAAGTCACACATGATATGTTCCTCACACACACAAACAGTTGCCGGCATTCAGATTAGAACTGCCTATCTCAGTATTATTACTATAGTGCTACGCAGTTATGAGATGCACCACAGAGCTTATACATTTCCACCTCTTCCAAATGTACTTCTAAGGTGGATGACATCAACAGGTCTACTACATTAGAGTGAAGGGAAGTGTAAAGAGTAGTACACATGTCAAAAATGATATGAGCCAGATAGTACCTGATTCACACACCCATACACTTGCCAATAGTGGGATTAGAACTCCTGCCTATAAAGGCATTTCTACTGTAATGCTACAAGCCACAGAGCTTATACATTTCCAACTCAACCAAAGGTACTTCTGAGGTGAATGACATCAACAGGTCTACTAAAGTGGAGTGAAGATAAGTATAAAGGTTAGTACACAAGTCAAAAATGGTATGAGGCAGACAGTACATGATTCACACACGCTTGCCAGTATTGGGATTAGAACTCCTGCCTATCTAGGTAGTCCTACTGTAGTGTTACACAGTTACTGCATGTTGTATAGAGCTTACTGAACTTTTACATAGCCAAAGCTGCTGATAACTGCACAGCTGTGGTAAAGTATTACAGGTGGCAGACAGTCTGCCTTCTGTTCCACCCGTACATCATGCCAGTTCTTTCTGTCTTACACTTCAACTAGCATTATGGCTTGGCACTTCACCAGGTTATTGTATCATGAAGTGTGGCACACCTGTGAGCTGTCAGCAGTACTTGTTCATCACATATGTTGCCCCAGTACTTACTAGTTATGTCCACCCCTCCTGACATATCTGAAGAGTGGTTATCTGTGCTTATACCCATTGACCTAGTGCACATGTCCATTCCCGGGCACTGTTGCAACTGTCGCATGTACACAGACAACACTCCCCTCTAAACTCCAAACACTCAGACCTGTGAGGGCTACCCATATATCACCCAATGTGGACATATGCACTCTCCAGCAAATAATGGACTAGCAAGTCAAGAGGATAAGATCAACACCTGCACCACACCATATGGAACATGTAGCTCACCATGACACCCACTTTGACTGCCATGACATACAGTGAAAAGCCACACACCCACTTTCCCAGAGGTACTCAATGGACATCTACCCAAACAGCACAGACCAGCAAGGCAGACACCCACTCAGACACTGTGACATGGCACATGCCAAGGGACACATATTTAAAATATAGTGTGCCTCCAACCTAAGCCCCTAAGGCTAACCACCTTGCACAATACAGTGATCATGGGTAACTCAATACCGAGGCACACACATCCTACTCACTAGGTTGAATATGGAGCAGGTAACAGACAAATATCAATCACATGCCAGCATCTAACACATGACACAGCCAGTCATGTCACTCCACAACAACTATGAGTATCACTCCATATCCATGCAGATGTGAATGAATTGGGACACACCTCCCTGGACTACATGACAGGATACATGGTTGAACTCTCTGACTATGAGGTTCAGGCAGGTGTGATAGTAACCCTGGGCAGTGCACCGCTGACACCCAGAATGATGCTGTGGTACTATCAACAGATGGTTGACTGCAACATTGGCTTACATGTTATGTTGTCATTCTCAGGGGATCCAGGGCTTCTCTGCCTGGGATGGCATGATTGCCAGACCCCAATGACATGCCATGGATGTCCTACATCTGTCACCTCTGGGTTGCCAGGTAATGGCTAAATGTGTTGCCACACCTATGGTACCTTATTGGGCAGTGTTCCTAATGTTATTACCACCATAAAAGCTACACATGTATGCAATCTGAGGGTCATGCTGCTCAACAGTGGACATCTAACTGTCAGGATGCAGTCACTCATAGCAGTTGTTGGAGTGGAGGATACATGTCTGCTGTAGTGGAGAGGTGGTTCACAGTAGCAGACATCAGACCTGCACTATCAGGCTATGACACATTCCACAGCTGTCAGCCCCCAAACATAGACCACACCACACCTCTACAGGTGATGTTGTCTCCATATTCATTATGGATAGGAACAACTCCAGACTAGCATCCCATCATAATGCATTGGAGATACTTCCATTTCAACCACCTTGGGGTAATGGTGCTATCCAGACCATAGCCTGCTATGGGTCCACATCTATGTCCTTGGACTGTCAATGCACATTCCTCAACACCCTGCCATTTCTGATGGTCCAATGCAACACTGACATAGTCATCATCATCATCATCATCATCCCCTTTTTCCCATTTACATGGGGTTGGGGTATCGTATTAACTGTCGCCAACTCTCTCAATTCAGTGCCACTCTCCCGCCTTCGTCAACACTCATGCCTGACTGTCGCAGATCTTCTTTCACACAATCCATCCACCTCTTTGCTGGATGCCCTCACTTCCTCTTACCTTCTTCCTGTCTGTCCCTAATCTCCCTCACCAGATTGTCTTCTGCTTTTCTACACATGTGCCCATACCATCGTAATCTGTTCTCTTTGATCTTTTCTGCAATCGGAGCTACTTTGGCTTCTACTCTTATGTCCTCATTTCTTCACCTGTCCCGCAGTGTGCATCCTACCACCTTTCTCAGGCACTTCATTTCCATCACCTCTAGCTTCTTCAACTGTTCTGCCTTTACTGCCCAGGTTTCTGTACCATACAGTAGTACTGGTCGCACCACTGTCTTGTACACCTTACTTTTAAGCTTCTTTGGCATTCTTCCGTCATATACTACACCTGATACTCTATGCCAGTTGGCTGCAGCCCCTCTGATTCTAGCTTTAACCTCTTCACTCAGACTACCCTTCTCCACAACCACCCCTCCCAGATACTTAAAGCTGTTTACCTGTTCCACTATCTTCCCATCTATCTCTATTCTCAGCTTCTTCTGATTCCCCAATCTGCTGCCATTACCACTGTCTTATCTGTGCTTAGTTTCATCCCATGTGCCTTCAGATTTACATTCCATTCTCCTATCCTTTGCTGAAGTTCTAGATCAGAGTCTGCCTGTACTGCCACCATTGTCTGCATACAGCAGCTTTGTTGCTCTGACCCCTCCAACCTGTTTGCTGATGTAGTCCATTACCAGTATGAACAGCAGTGGGCTCAGAGCTGAACCCTGGTGTGCACCCACTCCCACTGGGAACCCCTCAGTGAGGCCAAACACTGTTCGTACTTGGGTCACTGGGTCCTTGTACATAGCCTGTACTAATTCTACCAATGTTTCTGGGACTTCAAACCACCGCAGTACTGCCCAGATCAGCTTTCTTGGGACCTTGTCATTAGCTTTCTCCATGTCTAGGAAAGCAAAGTTTGACTCTCTCCTCTTCTCTAGTTTCTTCTCAAGTATCTGTCTCAATGCAAACATCGGGTCAATTGTGCTGCATCCTGATCTGAATCCGAACTGTTCATCTCCCATTTTACATTCTACTATTCTGCATATCCATTTATCAATCACCCTCTCCAGAACTTTCATGCAATGTGGTAGGAGTTTGATGCCTCTGTACTCTCCACAGTTGTGGATGTCCCCTTTGTTCTTGTACACTGGCACGAGTATGCTTATTCTCCAGTCATCTGGGATATGCCTTTCTCTCCACACTGCAATTAGTACCCTCAGGAGCCATTTCTCCCCTAGCTCACCCAGCATCTTTATCATATCTGCTGTGACCTCATCTGAGCCTGCTGCTTTCCCTGAATTCATTTTCCTTAGTGCTGCTCTTACTTCTTCTAAGCTGGGCTCCTCTTCTACTCTCATTGTAGGCTGTTTCTGGGGCAGTACCACTTCTGTGGGGTTTTCTTCATTCAGAAGCTGCTGGAAATACTCCTTCCATCTGCCTTTGATGTCCTGTGGGCTGGTAAGCAGGTTGTTGCTGGAATCCCTTATGAATGATGTTTGGCTATCTTCTTTATCTTTCTGTCTTTGCCTTGCAACCTGGTATAGTTTCTTTGTGCCCCTTACTGAGTCACTTTCCAGAAGCTGATAGAGTGCCTCTGATGCCCTATTCTTTGCTATTGCAACTTCTTTCTTAGTTTCTTTGTTAGCCAACCAGTAGTCCTTCCTAGCTTGGTCAGTCTTTTCAATCTCCCACTTCTTCCTGCACTGCTTCTTTCTTTTGATTACTTCCTGCACTTCTGCATTCCACCACCAGCTTTCCTTATGTACCTTATTTCCATACCTGGCTCGGCCACATATCTTTTCTGTAGTCCTAACACATGCTGTTTTAGGCTGCCACTCTTCTTCAACTCCACCTATTTCCTCCTCTTCTTGGGGTGCTAGAGCCCTGAGTAATTCCTTGAACTGCTGTACTTTCTCTCCAGTCAACTTCCAGGTCTTCAGCCTGGTCTCTGTTGACCTTAGAGCCTTCTCTGACCACTGCTTGCACCTTGTGCATTGGAGGCGAAGACCTTAATCACTAAGCCATCTGGTCTTTGTTAACACTGACATAGTACAAGTCTTCAATTACCTCTCCATCACCTGGGGAATGTAGCCAATCACCACTACAGTGGCTCAATACTTTTGGGATTCATCATTTCCATTGCACTGTACCAGCTCATACTGACCCATGGTAGAGGATGCAACACCCATGACCCATGTTGACTACTTAAATATGGGACCATTGCTCATCCCAAGATGTCAATCCCTGCATGGTGAGATTCACACAGGTTGTAATCAACATGGAACTGAACATGTCAGCCACTCCCCACAAAGATAACCACCTGGCAGAAACTCTCCAAAGCTGACTTTGCAGGCATAAAACCAGGGGTGGATGTCTTCACTGCACCCATGGCAATGGGATGTAGCTGCATGACTGTGAACTCATACACAACAAGTACATGAATGCATGGTACTAGCCAGAGCCAACAAAACCAAGACACTGTCCTCCAAACACTGGGAGACAATGTGATGGTCCCCTGCCATTACTGAAGTATGTATTAGAAGGAGGACACTGTTGCAGGGAAAAGTGGTATCCCATGACTGTTGAACTCCCTTATTAGCCTCAGACATAACTTTAGATTTTTCATGGAGTCCCTGACAAGCATCTATGGCAGCTTTACCCCTCTCTCCCCCCCACAAGTGAAGTGCTGAGTGAATGTCTTCTCAGATGCTGTATCCTATATCCATTCTAGGCATCTTTGTGTCACCAGGATGTGGCCCTGCAGCAAGGCCACAGGGTATGGCAGGGTGGTGACACATCCACCATGTCATAGGCAGGGTACAGCATGTGCACAGTAATTCCTGGTCTGTAACACAGTGATTGCATATGCCTCAGATTATAGAGCTGAGGGTTGTACATAGGTACATGTTGATGGGCAACATCTTTTGTAGAATGGAGAATGGCACATGTTCTAGTATGGACACACCTCTGATTGCTAATAACTACAGCCACAGGGGCTATTCATCAACCAAACACACTGGGATTACAATTCACACACACACACACACACACACACACACACACACACACACACACACACACACACACACACACACACATACACACACACACTTGTCAGTACTGAGATCCATAGGTTCATTGCTTCATAGGTGTGTAGTAGGTGAATGGGCCTGAAGGCTCTACAAGTCTAGCCCAAGGGAATATATTGGCATTAGGCCTCATGACAATAGTCCCAACTGTGGCTCAGGGGTATAGACACTGGAGTGGTCCCCAGAGGTGGGTATTGTATTCACTATCCACTCATCCAGGTTTCTATTGTGGGTGGCCAGTAATGTGCACTGCTTCTCATGTATGTGACCTATATTCCATAGCATGGACAGTGTATGGGATGTGCACATGTCCCACATGCATGTTCTTTGACATGCAGAAGTGTACTTGAGGTCTCTGGGGCATGTTGTGTAGGCAGATTGGTAACTTCTGATGTAGGATTCCTGACCTCATTTGGTGAGACCTGGCTATGTAACTGAGGTCGTGATTGCACCTACATTGATAGTATGATACGGGTGTTCAGTGGAGTTAGCAGCATCTGTCCATACAGGACATGTGTATAAGGCATGGTATTCCCTTTATGGGGTACATTTGCAGACTCTACAGTTGTTGCAGGTGTCCAGTGGGGTATATGGCAAAAGGGCCACTGTACACATTAAATGGGCTACTGAGGGGATGGAACAGGGTGCCATGTCCCTTTACTTGCTGGATAACACACACTCAGTCAGGAGATGTAACATATCAAAGTACTTTCTGATGTCAGTGGTACTGTTGTGACCAACAGGCATGTAGTCCACTGCTATCACACCGTGGGTACTATTTGTGTGGCAGTATATGCAAGGGAACTGCCAATATAGTGGTTGTTGCCTAGCCAACTGTGTTTGTGTATGATACATGGGAGGAAAGTGGTCTCTGAGTAATAGAAGGGTTGCCTATATTGTTCACTAATCCATACTGTCACATTTAGGGCTGTGGATTATCTACACCAACCTCTCCAGTGTTTGACATCTGTTGGCTTTGTAATGTGAACATTGTGACATTTACTAGGTCCTCAACATAATAATTTAGTAACCCCCCCAATGGATCCTGTTATTACACAATCACACCAACCCCCACACAGGATACTGATGGCGTACACACACTTGCCAGTAGTAAGATTTGAACCCTTACTTAGCTATGTATTGCTATTACAGTGTACCACATTTATCACATGCACCGTGGAGTTTATAGGTTGAATGATGTCACAAGGTACTTCTAAGGTGAGGAACATAACCAGCCCTTGTAAAAACTGGCATTGGGTGATGTAGTGGGTGAAAGATTCCAAAAAATATTTTTCCCTACACATATTTACATTCGTCAGGGGTGAGGTTCACAAATGTATTGAACAATCTTTTCAGACCATTATGTTACTCATTTACCACATGCACCACTAACCTTACACAGTTTAGAGTTGGCAATAGGTACTTGTAAGGCGGATGATATCTGCAGGACTGCTAAAGTCAGGCACTGAGATGTGTACTGGGTGTAAATGGGTCCACAATCTTTGAGGTACGGACATATATATGTACACACACAAACACTTGTCAGGGATGAGATTCAAACCCATCCCTATGCAGTTATTGCTACTACAGTGTTCCACATTTATCTCGTGCGCTGTGGTGCTTACATGTTACATAGCTGTAACACGGTGTCTTTGAAGGTGAGTGACATCAGCAGAAGTGGTAAAGGAGGGGTAAGGACAGTGTTGTAAGTGTGAATGACCACAAAATCAGGTCTCTACAAGAATACTCACATTCGCTCACACAAACACTCACATTTACATAGTTGCCAGTGTCAGAATTAGAACTCCTGCCTAACTAGTTTGCTACACTATAGTAGTGCACAGTTATTACATGCACCACAAAGCTTATATGTTGGAGAGCTATCCAAAGGTATCTTTGAAGGTGAGTGACATCAGCAGCAGTGCTAAAGGAGGGGTAAAGGGAGGGTAGTAAGTGTGAATATCCAGAAAATCAGGTGCTATCAAAGACACACACAATCTCTCACACAAACCACACAGTTGTCATGTCTGGGATTAGAACTCCTCCATAGCTAGCATGCTTCACTTTAGCATTACATAGTTATTGCAAGTGCCACAGAGCTTATACATTATAGAGTTGTCCAAAGCTATCTTTGAAGGTGAGTGACATCAGCAGTAGTGCTAAAGGGGAGGTAAGGGGAGAGTAGTAAGTGTGAATGCCCACAAAATCAGGTGCCATCAAAGACGAATACACTCTCTCACACAAACACACAGTTTCATAGTTGCCATGTCTGGGATTAGAACTCCTACTTAACTAGTATGCTATACTATGATATTACGCAGTTATCGTGAGCGCCACTGAGCTTATATGTTGAAGAGCTGTCCAAAGGTATCTTTGAAGGTGAGTGACATCAGCAGCAGTGCTAAAGGAGGGGTAAAGGGAGAGTAGTAAGTGTGAATGTCCACAAACTCAGGTGTTATCAAAGACACACACAATCCACACAGTTTCCATGTCTGGGATTAGAACTTCTAACTAACAAATATGTTACACTACAGTATTACACAGTTATTGCAAGCATCACAGAGCTTATAGGGCTAAAATTTCCCAAAGGGTTATTTCAAGGTGACTGACATCAGCAAGAGTGTTAACATGGGCAATGGGAAGTGCAGTGTGTGTGAATTGGCTATAAATCATTCCTCTGGAAACACACACACACACACACACACACACACACTCAGTCACACACAACTTTACATTTGACAGGACTGAGTTTACAAATGCTACATGAAAACCTATTTGTACTACCGTGTTACACAGTTATCACAAGCACCACAGGCACTATAGGGCTGAGGGCTACCAAAAAGAATGTCTACAGTGATTGACATAAGCACATCATATGATATAGGTGAATTAGATGTGAAGTGGGTGGGACAGGTCTCATAATGGAATTCTGTCTGTCACTGTCTGTCTCTCTCTCTCTACCCCACATCTCTGTGTGTGTATGTTTGACATATTATAGTCTGTTGGCCTTAGATATGTGTGAGTATTCCTATGCAATGCTTGTGTGAAGCATAAAGGTGTACAATTTGGTGTGTGTGCACAGGCACCTGCAAATGACAGATATGTATAGTCCACTGTGTTGTCAGACATGGCCTTCATTTCTCTAAGTGTATGAGCATGCCCAGTTTGACCTTCTGTATTGAGTGTGTGAATCCATTCTAGGTAGGGTTGTACTCCAGTCCAGAGTTTGGTGTTCTACACCTACAGCTAGCAACCTGTTTCTGCAGGATATCTGTAGATAGGTTGACAATATGGAGTCACAATGGGTGACATTTAGGGGGATACTGTAACTATTGCTGTCTGTGCTGCTTGTGTTACATGGTTGGTGTTAGCAGAGATATTCAGACATATGTACTGTTTTACACTGTGATGTATTATGTCATCAGCTACTGACAGACATTATTTGCTCACAGTTATTTACCGGGAAATACAAGATGAATGAAGCTGCATCCAGTATTGTGGGCCGCAGCCTACACATTCTTGCACATTCCTGCCATTCAGGAGGGTTAGCTACAGACACTTGCTGATGGGTCTGTGTAAATGGTCCAGCACCTTGGTAGTATGGGGGCTAAGGATCCCCTTCTTGTACATATATCGACTTAACAAAATGGCCATATCCTGCTGTGTCCATACCTCTCAGCTGTACACATTCACCCAGGTTACCCAGAGGCAGGGATCATATAGCTGGTCAGTTCCCCTTCACGTTGTGGTTTACGAGCAGGTTTGTAGCCACCCATTACTGGGTTTGCAGGCAGGGGTAGTATGGGCACACATCAGAGTTTCAGACTTCACACACACCATGACATCCATGCTTCTACACCCCCTATTCTGTTATTCTATCCTCTTCCTAACAGTATGGGAGTGATATCTGAGAAGTATGCCTATAGTTGGCTCTTCGTCCCAGCGGTATTTATGGATTGGTCCACAGTAAATGCAGTAGGACATGGGGAGCATGCTACTGGGATTAGTCAACATGGCCTTGCATCTGTGTTCTGTTGGCTGTGTTAGGTTGTTAGTTGGGACCCCATGAGATAACATACATTGGCACTACGGGTGAGGCACAGGCCTTTGACAGAGGACTGTAGCCCATTTGGTAGTGATGCAGGCCATCTGTAGCAGGCCATTGCATTCTGTCACTCCTGCATTCCCAGGCTGCGAGCCAGTGGATTCCCCTGGAGTGACAGGGTAAGTGTGCAAGGTGTTAATGGAAATAGTTCCTCTCCATATTGATCCACAGGCAGGGTGCTGCTTACAGCTAGGGACACACCTGCATAGGACACCTCTTCAGCATGCTGCATTTTGTTGGAATTCCCATACAGACATGGGGTCATACTGTACTCATTCCCAACAGCATGGATATGACCTATGATAAACCTGTGGCTGATGATGGGGTGAGCTGAGTATATGTGTGATATGGAAGCTACTTGCAGCTGACTCACAGATATACCTAGGACATTCCCCTTATGCTGCCTTGTGCTGGGATATAGGCAGTCTCTCATTACTTTATAACTGTGCCTTTTGTGGTCTGCCAGTGATTGGCCAGACTGCATCAGTATTCCATACTACACGGACAACTAATGTGTATGTACAATTCCAAAGTTGTGTGCAGTTGACTGATACATTTTATGCACTCTGTCTAGAGTACTTCCACCTGTGTACTGTGTGTATGTATGGGCCCACATTCATGGCATGTCCATCTTTCAGACGGTGACAGATATTGACATCTGGACAGTGAGTATGGACAACTGCTGATATGGGTATTGGTGAGAAGCATTGTGGTTGGTACTGCAGTTGTCGGAACATGCCCTGTCAACCACAGTACTCCCCATAGGCCAATGAGGCTCAGCCTTCCATGCCTACATGCTGACCACTTCCAGACAATATTGAACATACAGCAACCTAACACACAGACCCCTGCATATTGTACACATGCAACAATCTATCCTGGGTAATCTGTGCTCCACTGATATTAATCCTCACACTTACATGTTACTGCATTTCTACATAGAATTTTTTTTTTTTGGGGGGGGGCACATCTGATGACTTTAAACATTTTCTATGACTGTACTGGCATTTCAAGTACTCTGTTGGCTTCCATTTCATATTGTATTCTGACCTATCATGCAGACTGGAGCGATATCAGTAGAGTACAGATCTTAGGTTTTATTGACCTACATTTCAGTTTCAGACTTCTTACCCTTCAGAACTAACATACAACTGCCAGACCTGGAGGGGGGCTGTTCACCATTGCCATCAATTGGAGGCCTTAGCCCAGCCTTTCCTTATGGTCATCTACACCTGTCATGCTGGCTGAGGCTGGTGGTGGGTATGTGAGCCTCACTAACATGCATGTTTGTGTCCTATAGACACATATTTGGGCCACCACATGTGCTGCAGTGGGATTTGTCACCTTGTCTAGTACTGCCTAGTATGTTGAGACCAATATTTGTTATGGAATTCATGCTGCCCATATAGGTGTCCACTATCTGCTGCCATCCCATTCAGCCACCCGATTCCTTTGCATGCTTGTGTCCATACAATAGATCCAGCTATCAGAACATATTACTCCATTCAGTAGTTGATAGGAAGAGTGACTTACTTTGTGGCTGGGCCAGTATTGAGGACGGTCCTGAAGGGCTGACTATGTTGGATGCACATAGTACACTCCCTATACATGGTAAAGCACAAGTAGTGTCATGTTTGGCATCCTTTTTACTGTATGTGCAAGTCAGAGAGAGGTATCATTTCCTGGGTCCCTACCATGTCAATGTATTACTATGCATTGCCTCTTTGCCAAGGCCTGTGCATATTGGGTATGCCTCCTTCTGCCTACTGAGCAGGCTCAGGTATTTCCTCCTCTGAGTCACTCTGTGCTTGTGATGGCCTTGGCAATGGTGGGAGGCTGTGTGGCCTTGCCCCGTGCTGTTCCTGCTGCAACTGTTCCCATAGGATCATATTGTGTAGCATGACACATACTATGAACATTTGTGTACATGTAGCTGGAGAGTACTGCAAGGCTTCACTGGATATGTCCAGGCAGCGGAACCATGACTTGAGCATCCCAAACACATGGTCTGTTATGATTCTGGTTTGTGCGTGTGCCTCATTATGGAGTTCTTGTTCAGGTGTGTGTGCATTTCTGAGGGGTGTCATCAGCCACGGCTTCAGTGCATAGCCAGCATCCCCCACTAGGTGGCCATATGGGATGACCCCACTGGCAAATGACTGGTACAGCTGTGTCATATGCCAGGTTTGGGAGTTGTGATAGCTTCCAGGGCTGCCAGTGCACACATTCAAGATAATTCCCTGGGCATTGCACATGACCTGGCAGTTGATGGAGGTGAAGCCCTTGTGGTTTATGTAGACCCTACCCCACTCACCGGGTGGTGCTTTGATGTGTATGTGTGTGCAGTCTATAGCACCCACTACCTCAGGGTATTCTGCTGTTTGGTGGAAGAGATGCATATTGCTAGTCAATGCCTCATGGGTGTTGAAGAAATATATGTGCTCACTGGCATGTGCTGACATGGCATCCAGGAACTGGTAGAGTACCCTGGATGCTGATGCCTGTGAGATCCCCATGATATCCCCAGTGGCCCCTTAGAAGGTACCTGTGGCTAGTATTCTTAAGCCTGCACATACCTTGGTATCCACTGGGATGGGTTCCCCTCTGCTGGTTCTGTGTGTGAGGCGGGGCTGGCACAGCTCAACAATTTGCTGTAGAATGTCCCTGTCCACCCTATAGCACTCCACTATCTCCATCTCATGTAGCCCCTGGTAGGTTACCCTGGCTCTGTACACTCTTCTCCTCCTCCACAGTGTGGGATGGTCATCACCTTTCACATCCTCACCACCCTCAGCCTCTTGCACATATTGATGTATGAGTGTGACAGCAGCCCCTAACATTTTGTTAGTTTTGTCAGGTAAAATTTCCCCATCTGTGTACACCTGTGGTGGATAGTTTGTGGGACAAAACAGACTGAAAGGTGTTTACATAGTTTATGGTAGTGTGCTGGGCTGCTGCCTGTGTAATTGGCTGATTCTGATACATTTCACCTGCCAGCTATGCTAGTTCTCCTTGATTGCCTTCCTACTGCCGCTTTCCCTTCCCATTGCCTTCCAGTTTAAGCCCCGAGGTGTGCCACCCATACCCAGTCTTCAGATGTGAACAGAGCTGCTATTTCCTGTTTTTTTTTTTTTGTTTTTTTTTTAAACCCGGTGCATGGCACTCACCCATTTAAGCAGGGAAAACAATACTCAATAATGTGAGACACACCCCCTTCCTTAGCTTTACTTAGCTAAGGGCAAACACAGGCCACACAGCTCCAATAAGCTTACAGTATGCATGACACTCCCCCTTATGAGGTCATCCGCCTCTTAGATTTATACAGTGGTGTTGCTGCACCTACACAGTTGGTGCAAGCTAACACTGACAGGAAATCTGTGATTCAGTATCAATCCCCTCATTTACATTAACCAGAATGGTAATTTATAGTTACCACACTCACACTGAGCCTTCCCCCTTAGCAACCACTATTCCCTGGTATTGTTGTCTTATGTATGCCATTGACTATTATGGCAGAATGCTGATTTGAGTATAAAAGCTTATTTCCCCCTTTTTTTCTTATTTTCGTGGTGATCCCATTTGCGCACCGCTGCCCTATGCTTAAACGGCCGAGATCGGCCAAAAAACAAATAAACTTGTTTTTTTATAAAATTGCAACTGTTTTTTCATGCCAATGGCCATATATTTGGCCATTGGCATGGCTACTACATTGAAAACATGCTTTCTTTCAAGCTGTTATGCTTCCATTTTGTAATTTGCAGAAATGTATTCGGTTAGTAACCAAATGCATTTCTACAGGTTACACTATTCCTGCACAGACGTCTGCCTGCTTCCTGGATCACTAATTCACCTCATTTGCATGGTTTTCACCAGAAAATGATGTAATTAGCATATAGCAGTGCTGTCCATGCAGGAATAGTGTAGGAGTGCTCGTGAACATCCCGGGAGCTCTTTCCTGGATCGCTCGTCGGCCATATTGCATGCAGCAGCTCTTGCAATATTCCTGCACTCCGTGCAGAGCTTGCTGAATCTGGGGGAATATTTTATAAATGTACTGAATGAATAGTTGAAGAGGGGTTTGTTTATGAAGAGTTATGTAGTGGTATATTAAAATGTATATGGAAGAAAGCTGAAGAAAAACAAAATAAACATTGCAGTCCCACAACACTAAATAAAATAAATTATGCTTTTTTTCTGAGAATAATACAGAGGATAATGGAAAAAGGGATAAAGGGTATTATGGAAGAAAGTATATATGGTATAAAATGGAAGGTATGTCAAGAATTGTTATTAGTTGTAAGAGAAACTGTGAATGATATTGTTTAGTCCCCACTCTGGGCCAGCAATCAAAGAGCCTGATCCTCGCCACTGACACTGGAGAGGGATGTTCACTTGGAACAAAAATAGATATACCCAGTATTTCCACATGCAGCTCTCTGCATCAAGCACAATTTCCCTTAAGAGCACACAGGGAACACACTCAGTCTGGGGTCCAGATTTCTCCGTCCCAAAATCCCCAGTAAAGCTCCCCACTGGCACAGCTGTAGGGTTGAGTCCTCAGCCAAGTATCCAAGCCAAGCCCTCCAGCACCCTGTCTGTAAAACCTGTCCTTCATGTCCCTGCTCCAAGTAGCTGACACACACACACACACACACACACACACACACACACACACACACACACACACACACACACACACACACACACACACACACACACACACACACACACACACTTTGAGATTTGATTTTCACACACACATCTGGGAAAGGCTGGCACAGATGTACTAGCTATGCCCCTTCTGCCCAGACTATAAGGTACTTACACTGCCACCAGACACCCCAAGCCATCTACTCTAGGGCTTTTACAAGGGTATCCAATTATACTGAGTGAAATTAATATTAGTACAGACGATAGTGTTTGGCCAATGCAGTAAGGCTTCCAGGAGTAGCCACAATGTCACCAAATAGATATAAGTCCTCTCAAAGCTAAAAATATTCTCTAAAGAACCAGCCCAATGAAAAGTTTAAATTTATTTAATAGTAAATTATATAAGAATATGAACATACTAAATATCTATTTACAATAAGAACCAGAGTTTCAGTCACAGGAAATATTAAAAATAACATAGGTGGACAGGTTCACACAGTTACAGACAATACAATGCTTAATTAATCTCACTATAATTTCTTGACTTATCTCAATAATTATTATTCCCTGGTTACCTACGAGAGCAAGGCAAGATGAAGTACATAAGAAATTCTTCTTTGTCAGGTTACAAAAACAGAGTGCTCTGAGATGTCAGTCTCACTTAATATTAAACATTATTTTTAGTGATGGATTACAGAATGACATCACATACATGTGATCATTTGACTTCTGGTTTCCATGCATTCTCCTTTGACTAGTAGCTGTCAGGATTTAGCACGTATGTGTCAATAATATACACACAGAGAATCTTGCTAAGATCTGCTGCAGTTCCTGGAAGTCATAAAACGATTTCAAACCTCCACCCTTCCAGAGTAGCAATTAGTTCACCCCAATGACAATGCAGGAAGCTTCCTAGTACATACTTTTGTCTCTGGCTGCATTGACAACTGTAAGATACAATCTTTATAGTCTAAGCCAGGTAATTTAATTTCAATCTGTTTTCAAAGTTTGAGATTAACCTCTTCTCTTCCAGTATCCCCTGTTAAAACATATACATTTAAACAGTTATAATAATACATGTATATTTCTTTGTCTGTTCAGCAGGCACACTTTTGGTACATTTTAACACAAACAACTTTACAAATACATGTTTTAGCAAAAGCATCTGTACAAATCAGTTTGTTATACAAATGACATATAATTCTTTATAAAATTCCACCTAGTAATGCTGGCATATGTTACACATTCACTGTCCTACTTCTCTTGGCATAGCTGGCGATACCTCACATTGTCACAAATATTATAAGCAAAATAGAAGACATGAAACATACAATAGTTGATATTAACAATGCTTTTTGATACAGTATGACATGATGCTTAGTGGAATGCTATGAAGATGTATGGAATAGGTAATAGACTTAGGGGAGTGTTTATGTTGGCATATCAGAATAATAGAGTGAGAGTGTTAGTGAATGGGTCACTGAGTAAGAAATATGCACGAAGTGTAGTATATAACAAGGATGGCCCATGAGTGGAATATTGTTTGCATTGTTAATGAATGTGATACTGAGTGAAGTAGCTTGTAAAATGAGGGATGCTAGATATGTGATGCAAAATTAGATGGTGATTCCAATAGCTTTTATATATTCAGACAATATAGTTGTAGTTGCTAAGACAAAATATGGACAAGGTTAAGTGTCAGTTTGTCTGAATGGATGTCTGAAGGAAATGGAATGACCTTAAAAAAAGATAAAAGTTTTTGGATGATGTGGTGAAAACTAGGGGGGTGTATTTTTTGATGGATGAAATGTCTTTGCTAGGAATAAAATTTGGGAAAAATTATGTAGTTGTGGTGCAAATGGAAGGTGTGAGAAAAGAAATTAAGGAAATATGTCTTCTGTGGAGGATGTATAGATTAGTACTGAGGAAAGTGGTTTACCTGGTGTATTCAGAATAAATGGGAATAGGAGCAGATATGTTGAGTGTTTATATGATCCCAGAAAAATATGAAAAGGAAATTGTGCAATTGGTGTTCTCTTTCATATGGAGTCCAATATTAAAGTCAGTTAAAAGAAATGTGTTGTATACAAGTGACAATGAAGAAGGACTGGGGTTAGTAAATCCAGTTGTTTATTCTTCTTCTTTAAACTTGTACAGAGTATTAAAGATGGTAAAGGAAGAGAACGAGAATTTTACAGTGAGAATGTCTAATTATAAGTACAGAAAATTCCAAGAATGATGAGAACAAGAAAAAAGAATACCCTCTTTAACAGGAGCCTGGATGACTGGATTGGAAACAGAAAATACACCCCTGGAATCCCACCTGTGTCCCTGCTGGACAGAGTACACAGTTATTGACTTTGAGGCAACATGGTTGAAATTCTTGGCTAATCTTAGAAGGACCTCTGGACCAATAGCGTAGTATTATCCTATGAACCTATGAACCTATAAATTAAGAACATAACCTAATATAGCCTAAGCAAACATACAGTGTCAGTGGTGTGGCTAGCAGAACACTTGCCTCTGCAGCTAAAAACCTGGAAGGCTCTGAGTTTTTTTTCCCAAACACCTTTCTTGAATTATTACTTGTGACATAGGCAAACTTACATTCAAATAAAAATAATCAAACTATATTAACATAACAAACATTATACTTTACATATATTGCTATATATCATATAACCTAAGTAATATTACATAAATTATTCAATTCTTGCCTTTTTTAACAAGAAACATCTTTATTAAACCATCAATTTCTACAAAAGGCAATCATACATTTATATAAATGAAAATAAACCACACCGACACAATCCTAGTTGCAAGCATTTTATATCACAAACCGTACTGACACAGGCCCAGTTGCAAGCATTATACATCACTTATAATCTCCCCAATCATTTTCAGCCAAACATTACATAACTCATTTAAATCCTGCCACCTTTTAGACTTCATTCCTCCCTTGTATGTAATGTTCCCACAGTTCCCATTTTTTCCTATGTAGTTTACTCCTATCCTTTTTTAAAGATCTCAGTTCCAGTTGTTTTATCATTGTTTCTCTGTTACTATATTCACTACTTCCAGTATAGTTGGTTTAGATTTTAATTTCCATTTTCTAGTAATTGCTTTTTTGGCAGCCACTATTATTAGACACATGAAGGCCTTGCCATGTCTAGGCAATTCCAATTTTGTATCATAGCTCAGAAAATTAATCTCCCTCATCAGACCAATCTGCCCACCCAGCATCCGTGACAGTGAATCTCGCAGGGAATCCTTAAAGTTTGCCAAATCACCACACTCCTGGAAAATATGTTCCCAATTATCTATTTCTTCCCCTTTATACCTCCAACATTTACTGTCTGCCTGAGGAAAAATTCTCTGGAGTCTACTTGGGGTATAAAACTATCCGTGTAAATATTTCTAGGCACAAATCCTAAATCTTCTAGATTTTGTTGCATATTTGGGAAATATACATATATCCTCCCATTGTTTCTTTGTGAATTGCTTATCCAGTCTCTCTTCCCAATCCTTTCTAAGCTCCACTGATTGATTCTTATAGTTATCATGCATTATTTTATATGGTCTACTAATTATTCCTTTTTAAATGTCAGCTTCTGTTCTAGAGTCTATTAAAAACTCTTCCAGTGATGGTCTTTCATTTATGACCCCCTATTTCTTTCTCTTTGACTATACTCTGATATCAGTCCCTGATAGGGAGGCCATTTCTAACCTGCAGTCCAAATACATTCTTGATATCTTCCTATTCTATCATGTTTCCCTCTCTAGTTATTTGCTCCCAATAACTTGGTTCCTTTGCCAGTTTTCTCCAATAAATTCCAGCCCCCTCTTGCCTATTGTCTGTATCCCTAATTGCAGTCATTCCTATTGGCAGAACCCCCTTTCTCCATTCCCGTTTTGGTTTGGTTCTTAGAATACTTTCTGTCACTTTATGGATATAATATTTTGTATGATTATTGTTATTCTCCTTAAAGGCCTGCATCCAAAATCCCAGTTGCTTTTTTGAGCTTCCCCCCTGTTTCATCATTATCCCTTTCCTTGTTGAATTATAGTTTTCTGATTGTGCTATGTATAGAAGTCTTAACTGTGTAGCTCTGAAATACCCATTCAAATTGCACAATCCCAGTCTGCTCTGTTCTCCTAGAAGAATCAGCTTACCCCACTTGACTCTTGCAATCTTCCTCTCCCCAATAAAGTCCTTCAGCTCTTTATTAATTGCCACCCACAACTTCTCTTCTGGTTGATAAAAATATGCCTGACCTGTGTATAAGACTAAAGGAACTAAAAATATCTTAACTGCTTGTATCTTACTATCCATATCCATGTAACAAAGCTTCCATTTCAGTTTTTGTATTATCTTTTGTTTAGTCTCTCCCCACATATCCTTAGCTGTCACACTACAATCATTTTAATCCATACTCCTAAATATTTAATTTTATCATGTGGAAGAATCTGAGTTCAATTCCCATACCAGGTTCTCAGATTCATTTTGCCAGTACTGATATTGCATTGCAGCATAACAGTGGTGCTGCATTCCTGCCATCCTTCAGTTGAGATGTTAAGTTGAGGTCCCTTTTGCCTAACTTAATGATAGCTCAGGTGGATGTAAATGACCTCACATCACTTATCAAAAAAGAGTAGTGGAAGTGTCCTGAAAAAAACTTTCGTAGTGAGTGTGAATACCATCTCCTGTCTCACCTGAAAAGAGATTACTTGCCTAGTGGAACTAACCTGATAAACAAAGTATATGTAAATTAAAGAAAATAAACAAGAGAATAACATAAACAAAAAAGAGAGTGTAGATGTTTTAGCAGTCATGTGGATCTAAAAGTCTAAGTGCAGAATATTTTACATTAAAAAAGAAATCAAGTAAGGCACATTATATTAAAAAACTCCAGTATTTAAAATCAGTCATAAAGAACAATAAATAAATTAATTCATAAGCGTAATGGCTGGTTTCTCAATTTACAACAATATAAATTATATCATTACTTAGATGTCATTATCTTAAATGCTACACATATCAGCATACCTTTTCCAAATCAACAGTTAAGTAATAAAATGTTAAAAAATACATACTCTTGAACTTCTAACATTTAAGTAATATAGTAACAGCAAACAATTAATTAAACCAGGTTTCATAATTCTGGGTCTTGCTATACAAATTCTAACATGTTCTATATATAGATGGTTACCTTTTAGTTTAACAAAATGTAAACAATGCCATGGGATGGCACAGTGGTGTAGTGAATAGCACTGCTGCTTCTCTGCAAGAGGTTCTCTGGTTGATTTTTTGGCTAGGGTGCTTTTTGTGCAGAGCTTGCATAGCTACCCTGTGTTCACCTGATTTTTTTTCTGGGTACTCCAGTTTCCTTCTACATTCCTACCACATGTGAAAGGCAGACTTGCACTTTAAAATGTACATAGGTGTGTGCAAGCATGTGAGTGCATGTGCATGTGCTTGTGCGTGCAGCGTGCATGCGTGGGTGCGTGTGTGCGTGTGTGTGCGTGTGTGCGTGTGCATGTGTGTGTGTGTGTGTGTGTGTGTGTGTGTGTGTGTGTGTGTGTGTGTGTGTAATGAAAGAAAGGCCTGGTAATCTACTTCCATTCGTTACTTGCCTTGTAAACTGTATGGGTGGTGATGGCTGTTACTGGGGTCTCTATATGAGTCAGATGCTGCTCAACAGTATTGAATGAAACAATATCGTTTTATAAACAGTAATGAAAATAGCCCTCAAAAGCTGCATCTCTCTAATCCAGCCAAAAGTAATAACATACCAATAAAATGCAGAAAACAACTTAAAATATTGTTTTACTTGCCAGTTCCTTTAATACATCTAAATATATCATTGCCATTTATAAAGTGCATCCTTATATATATATATATATACATATATATGCCTTGGTAAACAATTTGCTGTATTTTTAGCCCATGAAGTCTTTTAAATAATGTGACCATCTCTCTAATCCAGTTCATTCATTGTCTCATTCACATCTTCTACTGTTAGGATCACTCTTGACAACCATTTTTAAAAGGTTTTCTTCACTACTATCGTCAAAAAATTCAATGCAGCACACTCATTTATGTACATTTCAGACATTTATCATAACCTAATAACATAAATAGGATTATAAGTCCAATAGTTTCCCATAACAACTTCTTAACAACTGACAAAGATCCTCCTTAAATTTATTCAGATTAGGACATGACTGAAAATGTCTCCTGTATCAAAGATCCTTTATTATATGTCTCTCAGTGAGGGCCAACATTCAAAAATATCATCCTTAATGTTGCTGAGGTAATAATACCAATTTGTTAACCAGGTAGGCTCATTGGACACACAGTCCCTTTTCAGAGGTGACCTGGGATCAGTGTCTAATTGAGTGACTTGCTCAAGGTCACTCAGTAAGCATAGGGGCTAAGGGAATCAAACTACGTACTCTAGGAACTAAAGTTCACAACTGTAACCTCTACGTTGTAGGTATAGAAATATTTGTGCAAACACTTCCAGTAATGATCCTATACATTGTTAATTTTCTTGCATTTACTGGTATCTGATAAAAACATTTTCATATCACATAAGTATAGCTTCAACATTGGTAGTCACTTCTCAATTCCCACAATAGTGATACTACTGCTGGGGGAAGTAATGCCTGATGACTCTGTGATCCTGTTACCTTCTCTGTACAACTACGTTTAGGCAAACCAGTATTTTGTCAAACTTATATCTATGTGCAGCAATTTTAAAATAAGAGTGTCCCTGCAAAATCAAGTTAGTTCTTTTTTCTCTCTCTCTAAATCTTAAAAGTCACTTCCCGCTGTAATCCCCCTCAGTGGGCACTAACAAATTTGAGTAGCGGTTAATCCTCTCCATCAGTAAACTACTTCACAAAGCACTTGCTTTATAACATATAGAGAATCAAGTCTGTCTTAATATAGCCATATCGATACTATATGACAGGCAGGGAAACTAGCTACGCTTAAAATGTCCCACAAGGACAGCTAGCCTAGTACTTACCTATGAACTTATATGAACTATTTCTGAATTAACATTAGATAAACTTGTTAATCTTTCACATTTCACTTCATATAGACACACACATATAGGCACACGCATAATCTTCAGTTGTATTGCCTCATAATATAAATAGGGATCCACATCATTATGTCTTCACATTTCCTTTAACACTGCAAGTTTCCCCAAAGACATCTTATAGATTGATAGGTTCATAGGCTGTTACTAGACTAATGATCACTAGGATGCTTATGAGCCTAGCTGTACACCCTAGACCCATTTGCATCCTGAGTATCATGGGTGCCTACATAGGGGGCATGTTAGTATGGCAGTAACTAAGGGATTTGTGTATGGGGGTGTTAACTAGAATAATTATTTTCTTATTGGTGGCCTCTGTCCATTAGGGAGAGGGTGGCCAGACCAGGGGTAAATTTACAATCTCTCATCCAATTGTGAAGGTTTAATTTGACTAAGGATAGGGATGAACTCTGTTTTACATGGATGGGGTCCTAGTCCATAGCACAGGGATCCTTTGTGTGTTTAAAAGCTATTATGTCTGCTTTGTTTGCAAGGCGCAGTCAGAGCTAAATGGCTGATCATTTATGTGGCAAGGCGACAATCCCAGTCTTCTTTGAGGAAGGAAGCACTGATAAGAAAATCATAACATTTCATAGGTAATTAGTAGTCCATCAGTGTGTAGACTATTACAAGCTTAGCTGATAACCAGAGGTCAGAATCAAACCCTGTACCTTGTGTGTATAAGGTAAAGACCTTCCTGATTTTTTCCTCTATCTTAAAGGAAATCTTGCATCATATGTTTTTCTTACCACTTTTAAAGATTGTCTGGGATATCTACCAATGCTGCCTGAAGCACATACAACCAGGATAACACAAAACATTGCAAACTCTGCACCCTTGGATATAACTCTTTACCACTCAAATTCCATCACTGAAAATCTCATTTCTGTTGGAGTTTGTCTTTAGTCCAGCATGCATGTTAATGATAAATTCATCAAGTGTATTACATAACTATATTCCTAAACATTTACTATAAACATATTTTTTGTATTCTGTTCTAGAGCATTGATCTACATAAACATTTTAAGTACTCAGCTTGGGAGGGGTGTCTGGTTAAGTGACTTCCTCAGTCAGACAGTTAGCCAATGGAGGATGAGGGAATCAAACCTTTCACCACTACACAAAGAAAACAGCTTATTAACATCTCCTTAAGCCTCTAATCCAACCACCACATCTCTAAGCCAACTGCCAGACATAAGCAAGCATATTCATTTTATAAACTTCAGAAAGGCATGTAATTCACTGCAAATGTCCTTGACAAATCTATTATTTCAAAAAGAAATCCCATGTCCTTTTTCATTTTGTCAAATATATTAATACATCACCAGCAAGGAAAGATATTCTTACTTCCTCTATACCCAGTTGATATCCCTTCATGTCAATCTACCTAAGTGCTGCTGTTGCTGCTGCCACCAGAGACACTGTATAAAGGACAAATGAACTTGGAGACACTGTATACCCATGTCTTGTGCTTCTCAATAGTCTAAAAGGCAAAGACATCCCAGTATGAATCAACACCCTGACTATGACATATAAATTGTGTTGATCAAGGCTGCAAAGTCCCTCATATATCCAAACATACTTCTCAACTGTATAGATTTTAGCAGAATGTCCAGATTTTTGCCTCAAATATTTGGTCTGTTCCATATAAAATCTGTGGTTTTCTGGCATCTCACTGAGTATTGAAGTCATTAAATAAGGACATATTCCCCCGGATTCCCTATAGTTTGCATGGCGTGCAAGATCTGTGCAGGAGCTCAAGCAGGCAATATGTCTGCCGTGCGATCCAGGAACAGCCTGCAGGGACATGCACTAGTGCTCCCACACTAATCCTACACAGACTAAGCCCTTGTATGCAAATCACCCCATCTGCAGGAGAAATCTATGCAAATTAGGTGATTTTGCAATCCAGGAAGCTTGCAAACATCCATGCAGGGCTAGTGCTATCTGCAGAAATGTACTCGGTTAGTTACTGAGTACATTTCTGCAAAATCCAAAACGGAGCTGTGACAGCTCCAAATAAAGGCTGCATATCATGTAGTAAGCATGTCAATGGCCAAGTATAAGACCATGGCATTGCAAACAGTAAAAAAAAAAACAAAATCAACTTTTATTTTTTTTTAGCCGATCTCGGCTGTTTAAGCTTAGGGCAGTGGCGCGCAAATGGGATCGGGTTGAAAATAACAAAATGAACCTAAATTAAGCATTGTAACTAAAATCAGTATTCGGCCATGCAAGTCAGTTGCCGGCAAAAGACAACATGGCCAGTGAGTAGTGATTGCTAAGGGGGGAGGCTCAGTGTGAGATATGTAACTATGCATTACCAGGCAAGTCAATTGCCGGCAAAAGACAACATGGCCAGTGAGTAGTGATTGCTAAGGGGGGAGGCTCAGTGTGAGATATGTAACTATGCATTACCAGGCAATCCTATGCAAATGAGAGGAAGGATAGTGAATCCTAGTTTTCCCCAGCATGTGAGACAGATCATAACAGTGTAAGACTAGGAATAGCTTGGTGAAAGCCTAGGAGTTAGGTGACATCATGGGGGAGTGTCAGGCATACTGTAAGTAGATTGGAGCCCTGTGGCTTTGGTTTGCTCCTAGCTTAGCACAGCTAAGCTAGGGTGTGTGTCTAAACCTGCCTAGCACTCTTTACAAAGCCTAAGCGGGTCTGCGTGTTGCGCACCGGGTTTACCAGGAAGAAAAAAGAAGTTAAACCAGGAAATAGCAGCAGTGTGCACATTTGAGCACTCTGTTTGTGCGGCACACACCCGGGCTTAAACAGGAAGGCAATGGGAAGGCAAACAGCAGTAGGAAGGTAATCAAGGAGAACTAGCTTAGCTGGCAGGTGAAATGTATCATAATCAGCCAATTACACAGGCAGCAAACCAGCCCAGCCCAGAACACTACTATAAAATATGCAAACACCTTTTCCTCTGTTTTTTCCCACACTCTACACCACTGGTGTAAACAAGCAGGGAATTTTTAACACTCACAACAGCAAAATGATAGGGGTTGCAATAGCTATCATACAACAACTTGTGGAAGAGGCTGAGGGTGGTGAGGATGTGAATGCTGTCCACCAAGCCACAGTGAAGAGACGGAGAAGAGTGTACAGACCCAGGGTAACCTACCAGGTGCTACATGAGCTGAAGATAGTGGAGTGCTATAAGGTGGACAAGGAACTCCTACAGCAAATTGTTGAGCTGTGCCAGCCACACCTGACACACAGAACTAACAGAGGGGAACCCATCCCAGTGGATACCAAGGTATGTGTAGGCCTACGAATACTAGCTACAGGTAACTTCCAAAGGACAACTGGGGATATGATGGGGATTTCACAGGCATCAGCTTCCAGGGTACTCCACCAGTTCCTGGATACCATGTCAGCACATGTCAGTGTGCATGTATATTTCCCCAACACCCATGAGGCGTTGGCCAGCAATATGCAACTGTTCCACCAAACAGCAGAATACCTGAGGTAGTGGGTGCTATAGACTGCATGCACATATGCATCAAAGCACCAACCGGTTGAGCGGGGTAGGATCTACATCAACCGCAAGGGCTTTCCCTCCATCAACTGCCGGGTTATGTGCAATTCCCAGGGCATGATAATGAATGTGTGTGCTGGTTGCCCAGGAAGCTATCACAATTCCCACATCTGGCATCTGACACAGCTGTACCAAAGATTTGCCAATGGGGACATCCTTGACGGTCACCTAGTGGGGGATGCTGGATACACACTGGAGCCATGGCTGATGACACCCATCAGAAATGCACACACACCCGAACAAGAACTCCATAATGAGGTACATGCACAGAGCAGAATTATAGTAGAGCATGTGTTTGGGATGCTCAAGTCATGGTTCCAGTGCCTGGACACATCCGGTGGAGCCCTGCATTACTCACCAGCTACATGTACCCAAATCGTCCTTGTATGTGTCATGCTACACAATATGATCCTGTGGAAACAGCTGAAGCATGAACAGCATGGGGAAGGGCCACACAGCCCCCCATCATTGCTAAGGCCTGCACAGGCACAGAGTGACTTGGAGGAGGAACAACCTGAGCCTACCCCAGTAGGCAGAAGGAGGCATGCCCAGTATGCCCTGGCCTTGGCAAAGAGGCAATACATAGCACATACACCGACACATGAGAGACCCAGGGAATAACACCTCTCTCTGACTCTCACATACAGTAAAAGGGATGCCAAACATTACACTACCTGTGCTTAATCATGTGAAGGGAGTGTACTACGTACATCCAACATAGGCAGCCCTGCAGCACCACCCTCAATACTGGGACACAAGGTACGTGACTCACACATGCCAGTCAGGGGGGGGGGTTCACATACCCAACAACAGTCACAGCCAGGAGGACAGGTGTAGACAAACACAAACAAAGGCTGTGCTATTGCCTCTGAATGAGGCCTATGTGTAACCTCTCCCTCCAGGCCTACACAGACAGACTACTGCAGGTAAGGCATTAGGATGTCAGTTCTGAAGGGTAGGAAGTCAGAAACTAATATGTAGGTAATTAAAAGCTAAGATCTGTAGTACACTGGTATGCCTCTAGTCAGCACGATAGGTAAGACTACAGACTGAAATGGAGTACCCGACATACCAGTACAGTCCTAGCAAATGTGTACAAGTGTCAGGTGTGCCCCCCAATCCTACACAGAAATGTAGTCACA
Source organism: Protopterus annectens (assembly GCF_019279795.1). NCBI lineage: Eukaryota > Metazoa > Chordata > Ceratodontiformes > Protopteridae > Protopterus > Protopterus annectens. The sequence continues at coordinate 873,699,493 of NC_056727.1, forward strand.
GTCAGGTGTGCCCCCCCCAATCCTGTGTAGAAACATAGAAATAGTCAGATGTGCCCCCCTTCCTACGTAGAAATATTGTAACATTCAGGTGTCCCCCCAATCGTCTGTAGAAATGTAGAAATAGTCAGGTGTGCCTCCCCCCATCCTATGCAGAAATGTAGTAACAGTCAATGCCAAATGATTGACGGATACCCTGCAGAAACAGCATACTACCTGTAGGTCTACAACACAAAGGTCAGCACTGCAGTACAAAATACCTGGACTCGATCCACACATTCAATACAGACGGCCATACTGGGCATGCTCACACACTTAGAGAAATGAAGGCAATTTCAGTCAGCAACATACTGAAAGGTCATACTGGGCATGCTCACACATTTGAACACATGAAGGCCATGTCTGCAAACACCAGTGGACCAGACATATCTGGCAGCCGCAGATGTTAGTGCAGACACTCCTCTGTATGCATCACTCATTTGCACACACAGTGGATAGGAATACAGGCATATATGTAAGGACAACACACTATAATAAGCCAAAGGTAGACGTACATAGATGTGTGAAAGAGGGTGACTGTGACAAGGAGCCATCGAAGCATGTTCCACCCAGCACACAGCCAAAGGGCCACAGCCACATGAGGGCCAGATGTCACTCACTGCAGATACTAGCCACTGGTATCTGTCAGCATTACAGAGTATGTGGTGCACGTGCAAGCTGTGCAACATGACTGTTCAAGGAAATAGTCATCTAGCAGCTGTATACACGTGCCTGTGAAATATGACCCAGGTTGTACCCGCGTGTGGCATGTCAACCCTTACATGAATGGGTTTTGGCCCATGCATGCACACACACTGCCCTCCCCATAGCCCCACTATGACAAGCATGCTGAGGTCATCCACTGTGAAATACACCTTTGGGAGAGTTTTAGCCCAGTAGTCTCTGTGGCACATCCCATAACTGCATATTGCTGTCGTATGATAAACTAGTTAAATAGGGGCTCTAACCCCAGCCTTGGTGTTTGTGTGTGTGTGTGTCTGTTTGTGTAGAGAGCAATACTTTTTAGGGTGGTCACACTCCCTACAATTGAAATGCTCTACTTTGGTAAGGCTGCTGATGTCATCCACCTAGAAATACGTCTCTGGGAAGGTGGTATCCCACTAAACTCTGTAGCGTGTGCCATGACTGTGTACTCCTGTAGTGAGATAAAATAGGTAGGTAGGAGTTCTAATCCCAACCTTGGCACGTGCGTGTGTGTGTGTGTGTGTGTGTGTGTGTGTGTGTGTGTGTGTGTGTGTGTGTGTGTGTGTGTGTGTGTGTGTGTGTGTCTGTATGACTCTGTGTATAAAGCAATTCTTTTTAGGGTAGTCACGCCCTCTACAATTTAAATGCTCTACTTTGATAAGGCTACTGATGTCATCCACCAAGAAATACATCTTTGGGAAAACTACATCCCAGTAATCTCCATAGCACGTGCCACAACTGTGTATTGCTGTAGTGTGATAAAATAGTTAGGTAGAGGTTTTAACCCCAGCCTTGGCAACTGTATGTGTTTGTGTCTGTGTATCTGTCTGACCCTGTCTGTGTAGTGAGCAATGCCTTTTAGGATAATCACACTCCATACAATTTGTATGCTCTACTTTGGCAATGCTGCTGATGTCATCCACCTAGAAATACATCTTTGGGAAGGTTTTATCCCAATAATCTCTGTAGTGCATGCCATAACTGTGTACTGCTGTAGTATGATAAACTAGTTAGGTAGATGTTTTAATCCCAGACTTAGCAAGTGTGTTTATGTGTCTGTCTGACCCTGTCTGTGTAGTGAGCAATGCTTTTTAGGGTAGTCACACTCCATACAATTCATATGCTCTACTTTGGCAAGGCTGTTGATGTCATCCACCTAGAAATACACCTCTGGGAAAGGTGCATTCCAGTAATCCCTGTAGCGCATGCCATAACTGCTGTAGTGTGATATAGACTTCTGTTAGGGGTTCTATACCTGCACATGTTGGTTGTGGATGTTTTATGTGTGTTGCAATGTCTGTGTAGGGAGCAATGCATTTTAGGCTAGTCATACTCAGTATATGTCAAATGCCCTACTTTGAAAATTGCTGATGTCATTCATTGTGAAATACACCTTTGGAGAAAGAGTTCTCCAATAATCCCCGTGGTGCGTCCTATAACAACCAAATGCTGCTGTGTGATACAGATCTCTGTCAGGGGTTCTATACCCACACATGTTGGTTTTGGATGGTTTGTGTATGTGTCACTGTCTGCATAGAGAGCAATGCTTTTTAGCCTAGCCACACTCTCTACAATACGAATGTCCTACTTTGGCAATCCTGCAGATGTCATACAATGTAATATACACCTTTGGGGAAAGAGCATTCCAGTAATCTCTGTGGCACTTACTATAACTGTGTAGTGCTGTAGTGTAATAAACTAGTTAGTTAGGAGTTCTACTCCCAGACATGACAGGTGCATGTTTGAGTGTTTGTGAGGCTGAGTGTGTGACACCAAGGCCCAATGTGTTGCAGGGTTTGCAAATTTCTTATATGGTGGCCCTAGTATATATCACAATGTCCACTGTACAGGGAAAACAGATGTGAAATAGCCAAGAGGCTGAGGTGCAAATCCATACCCATACATGTGACATCAAGGCCAGCCAATCACAGTTAGCAACCCCAGTATTACTCAGAGGACTCTCTCAACCCATGTCTCATACACAAACACACATGCCATGGCAACAGCCAATATGTGTGTAGTATATTGCATATTGGCCACTGATAGTAACTATGGAGTGATTGCATTGGCCTACAGAGGGCATGGCACCCTGTCCATCTGTCCAGTAGGCACATACATGCAGACAGTGCACCTTCCCCATGTTCCCCACTGGACACCTGCAACATCCGTGGTGCCATCACATGTAACCCACAAATGGCATACCATGCCTGAAAACATGCACTGTATGGACAGATGCCACTGACACCAGGGAATGCCATTAGCATGCTATCAATGTAGGGGTTAACCTGCTGTCCATTACCAGTTCCTGCCACAGGTGGCCAAGACTGGCACATCTGATGATAATCTGTGTACATAACATGGTACCTGACACACCAGGTACAGTTCCACATGTCACTGTACATGCATGTGGGAGGTGTGTACATCCCAGACACCATCCATGTCATGTACTAAGGAACACATACATGGCAAGCGATGCACAGCATTGGCCACATGCAATAGTCACCCAGGTGACTATATGGTGGATACAATGCCCACCTGTGTGGGCAAATGCAGAAACCTCTGTCCTGAGCCACAATGCAGACCATTGCCATGTGCCCTGATGTCAAGGTATACCCATCACCTAGCCTTGTAGAGCTGTCTGGCACAGTCAACCACCACATACCCATGCAGAAATGCACCCATGCATGTCAGTACTGGCACCCTGTGTGTTTGTGTGTGTGTTGTATGATGCGTATGATCACATCCACCACACTCACTACAACCCCCAGTGGCATACTGAAGAATGTTGTCTGATGTCAGACACCTCCCCATACCCTTTGCCCATATAAACTCCATATGACTCGTGTGGTGCATGTGATACCTACACAGTAATGTGTTGTGGCAATCTCACTAGTGATGAGCTGTATCCCTGGCCCTGCCAAGTGTGTCAATGTGTGTGTATCCCTGTGAGAGTGTGGCTGTGTTGAAGCTGGCACCTGTTCATGTGGACAGGCATGTGTACTTCACCTACCATATAGCTACCATATCCCTGTTGCAGATGGCACTCACCATCACATATATGTTCTGAGGACTCCACAACAGGTAACCTATGTGGTGCATCCAATAACTTCATAGGACTGTGATAGCACTACATAGTTGTTAGGGGTTTGATACCATATGCTGGTAGGTGTGTGACACAAACATGCTTAAGTTTTACTCTCCCACCCCTCCCTGACTTGTCATTGCCTCTGTCTGCCTCTCTCACTCCCTCACTGGTGGATGTGGAGACCTATACCTGCTTTGCTTAGGCAGAAGCATATGCATTTTAAGTGATACTCATGATTAGCTGATGGCCTCTGCATGAATTGCAGCCCTCCACTAGCTGATTGCATGTGGAACAGCTGTGGTAGCATTCCCATAGCCAATTGCATGGAAACACACTCCAATATCTAGAAACATTGTGTTGGTGTTGGGCCTTTCCATTCACTGTGAGCAGGAACTCGATCTGTTGTTTGGCAAACAGCATCTCAGATGGATTGGGGATTTACCTCTGGCAACATACACTGTGGAAACAGGCCAACACACAGGAGGGGGATGTGCCTGATCTGACTACAGACTGTAGCAGTATTGCTATACTAGATTTGGAGTTATGTTGGTTTAACAAGGTGTGTGCGGATATGGCTATCCTACATGTATTAATACCTGTCATGTCAGTTCTATGTTTATGAGGACTCCCCGTCTGTAGGATTATCTGCAGACTGGGCAGTGTGTGGTGCCTTTGATTTCATGTGTTACCCATAGAGCATGTATCTTTGAACTGCATGAGGTAGTCTGAGGATTGCAATCTGTAGATGCTGAAAGCAGGGACAGTTACTGATTTCATATCCCTTATAGGACATATGTTGCGACAAACCCTGTTACAACAGTAAATGTAAGATGCTATCATAGCAACATGTCAATATTGGCCCTGTGTATGTGCTTCCAGCCACAACTCTGTCAACCTTTGTACATATGTTATGCATTAAGAGGTGCATATGTGCTGCACACCATAATTAGTGTCATCATATCTGATAACAAGCCAGTGAGATATCAGACTGCTACACGTTATGTACAGGAGGGGTTATATTTGATGACATAACCTGGACATTCTGTGGTTGTTTGTAAAGTACTGGGGTCTGTGTACTTATGGTGAATGTTGACAGTGTGTGTATTGTCAATATGTACCTTGGCCTGTGTACAGACTGTGGTAGATGTCATCGTTCTAGGTCCTGTCCTATCTTATGTTACATGCTGCTCCACTGTATGTTAACGTATTGGCTTACATGTTTGTAGGGCCATACATACACATGTCTCATACCACAGACAGGCATCAGACCACACTGTGTAGTGGCCCAGTATATGTAGGGTTAGTGTGTGAGTGGCACATATGAGGATGGTGTTGAACAGATAGTCCATATACTGTAATATTATGCTAGCTTACCATATGTGGTTGTGTTCACATTGGTTGTGGTTATGCACTTCCACATAGGTGTATCTTACCCTGTGCTGTGACATGCCTGTAGAGCCTGCTATATATGCAGGTACATGTGTATTGCCCCATAGGAGATGTAGGCCAGTGTTGAGCCAGTCTGCCTGTAGCCTGCACAGTGCTTTGTTACATGGCTAGCAGCTTAGTGTACTTACCCAGTCAGATGTCATGTGCAGATACTTGCCAGATGTACTGCTGCTTTGCCTCCCTTAACAGTCATGTATGTCAGATGGAGTGGTGGGATGCTGTACAGATGTATGTCAATATCTAGTGGGTAGTATGTGGCCAAAGCAACTCTGTACCAGCAGTTATTATGTGTCAGGACAGACAGGGGTGTGTGAATGCATAACCTATAGGGGCGAATGTATACAGGTCGTTATGTGTTATACCCATCTACATGGCTGTTAACATCCATATTGTCAGGCTTGGCCCACATGTTCTGCACTAAGGGGTTCTGTGTATACCTCTGGACTGTACAGGGTGTGTCAGAATGTCCATATCTATTGGTCAATATCTCTGCAGTAGTCCACAGGAGCATTACGTGCTTGCAGCAGTACTGTACTATGATGTCCTTAGGGTGTCTGTCACTAGCCAATGGCACACATGTGAAAAGCAGTTGTGACCTCCCACACACACCATGTCTGTGAAGACAATCCCTATTACAGTAGCAATAGTCTACTAATATACCTGCTATACATACCGACATCCCCTTGCACTATGGAGTTGGGACTATAGAGGCTGAGGTAGGGCTACACCTCATGTTCAGAACATATGGTGAATATATATGTACATATGATTATCCAGCTATCTATATAGATAATTACACATGTACATATCTGCATTTATAGATGGGTGTGTATGTGTACATAGATATGCATATACACCCCCAGATATATACATATACAGATCATTATATGTCTACACATATACAGATAGTAATACATATGCACATATACATATACCACGCTGCCATTCATGCCAGCAGTCAATGCTGTTGTATCCCCCACACATACAGTGGGGATGGGGCCATATATGTGTGGGCTTCACCTACACAATACATGTATGCCCATATGCACTCCAGAGACCAGTGTATGCATCAGTGGTATATGGCCCTTTATTATTGAGTCTGGGGAGGGGTGCAGCATACATATCCTAGGCTGTTACAAACTGTGGGGGTATCAGGGTTGAGCTGCCATAAGGTATCTGAATGTACAGTACCATACATTTCACCTATCTTGACATCACTTACATAAAGTGGGTTACTGCGGGCCTACTGCCTCCTGCCAAACAGACTGTTCTGTTTGCCAGTGTGCCTGTGATGGTGTCAGTTATGCCTTGTTATGTATCAGTTATATTCCATTTGGCCAACTGAAGTCTGTACCACCTAGTGATTGTGTACAGAGTTTAGATAGGAGCTGCTGGACTATACACCTGCATCACTTACTGCTGATTGTGTGTTATCCTGTGGCCCAGTCTGTCATTACTATTGTATGATTTGAAGGGCTTGGCCTGGACAGCAACAGTTGTGGACCTTTCCAGACTACTGTATTAGTATAATTGTTTCACAGTTGCATTACTCGGTTTATATGGATGATAGTGTCTGAACAGCTATATGACATGGCAAATACATCTGTAATAGTACATAAATAAAGGTATTCCATTTCTGCAAACCTGTGTGGTGTTTTATCCTATGACCTCTCTGTGGGTTTATGTTGCAGGCAACATATGTCATTTGTATGGGTGGCTCATCCAGTGTCCAGTTGTTAGGGTGTTAACTGTAGGCATAGTGGCTGTTCCATATTGTGTGCGCCTACTACATGAGTATCTTACTGTACATATCTATGTGTGTGTATGTGTAGTCACATGTATATCTATATATATGTATATATATATATATATATATATATATATATATATATATATATATATATATATATATGTATATCTGTATCTGCATATATGTGTCTGTGTATATGCATCCTGGGGATGTTGATAGCTTTCACATTTTACATTTCCTATGGAAGCCAGACTGTGCTGCATGATGTGTTACCAATACCAGCCTGACATCATACAGGTGGGATGTAGTACTGTTAACATTTTGTGCCCATGTAGTGTCAGGACCTGGTTATGGGATATGCAACACTTGGTAGTGTATTGCAGAGCGGACATATTTGGCTGTGGGAGGGTGGGTATACCTATTCGTACAAGATGGATATTGTTTGGGGCCTCTCAACCCCATTAATGGTGCATGTGGACATTTATGATTTAGTTAATGTTCCATTGATATCTACACATGTATGTCCATATATACATATATGGATATATATATCTCCTTACATATATATAAAACTATGTTTATATATACCCACATAGATATATATCTGCTTACATATATGTAGCTTGCTGTGTATATGTAGACATATAGGTGTAGACATATATATGTGTCGATGTAGGCATTTGCATGTATATATGTTCATATATATATATATATATATATATATATATATATATATATATATATATATATTTCCAAAAAAAAAAAAATATATATATATGTTGTATCTGTTTAGATATTAATATATTTACACACACACATCATACATCTAGATGTTGACATACATTCTCTGTACTGTTGCATGACTGGGCTGGATGATATGTTTCTTAAAACAGCAGCTGTATGTATATCTGGCATGGCTTAGTGGTAAATCACATTGTCTATGGTGTGCAGGGTCCTGGGTTTGAGTCTTGCAGAGGTGGTTTATTATGTTGCTGGGCAGAACACAGGCCATTGGATACAGAGTGATTAAGGCACTTTAAAGCAGTTGTAAGCGTGTTTGTATGGAGGTAAGTACTGCTAACTTCTGGTTACAGTTTCTTATACTCAGTTAGCTTCTAAATTTCTTAATCTGTGTAGGCAATGCTTACCCCTGCACAAACATGCTTAAACACACTTACTGCTGCTTAAAAGTGCTTACTACCACTTACCCCCATGCTAATTTCTTTAAAAGAAAAGAAAAAAAGGGTTGATAGGAAAGTAATGAAAAAGGGGCACAAAGAGGGAAAGACAGTAGGGAAAATAGCTAGGAATGTGCTGGAAGGGTGTAGGAAGGGTCCATAGCTGCCCAGTTCTTCTACAGCAATAGCTGTGCATATACACTGAATTTGAAGGTAGATTCGGACACTCAATCCCCTGGGAGAGGGGCGAGGACAACAATAATAAGCTGTGATGCCAATTAGACCAGATTACATGTGTCCAGTTTACACGTGTGCAAAATGGACAGCTATGTATGGGACATGATTTTTTTGTGGGAGCAGATTGCCCTTTTTTTTAGATGAGAATGGGATGTTGGGGAGGGGTAGTAGGTATATATCTGGGGGGGTAGGTTAACAGACAAGACACACAAGACGCATACAGGGGCGGTATATGACACGTGGTGGGTAAACACCTTGATGGGGGGGTGTTGCGATATCAGAAGCCCACAAGCCCCCTAGTGGTAACAGTGGGACTGAGGTCCCCACCCATGGGCAGTCACCACGCACCTTCACAGCCCCGAAGGTGGCTGTGCTAGGGGCTGAGCCACAGAGCCAGCCTGACTCTCTAATTGTGACTTACAGACCTTGAGCTGGCTTAGAAGATCACTGACTTGCTCGTTGATCACTCTACACACCACAACCTCGACCTGGCAATGGATGACAGGTGCCTGTCCGTGCCCACTCCCGGGGGGGATGAGCCCCATCCCCTGAGGCGGTTCCACCTGAAGGTGGTGCAGGACTAATGGACAGGGAGGTCTGTGGTTGGGCCCCACACATGCTGGTGCCCGGTGCCTCAGCCAGCTGAGGTGGGACAGGTGGGTCCACTGGGACCGGCCTTCCCAAGCGTGCTATAGTGTTTAGATTCCATCATCATATATGGGTTAGTAATAGTCAACACATTCCAGGGTTAGGTATAACAGCATGCATAGATATTCCCATTAACCAAGACACCAAATACGGAACAGTTGCATAGCAAACAAAACACATGCATATATGGGACCACAGTGGTAATAAGAACAGCATGCAGGTATGTTGATGGCACCATGCCAACAATGTTGGAATAATTCAATATGGCACATGCATGGGAACCATTAAAATATTTATCAAACAATTGGACATTATCAGAGTCAGTACATACCAGTTTGGGGTGGGTATGTTGATTATTGTTGGAGATAAGGTGGGGGGGGAGAAAGAAGTCAATTAAGTAGTATATTCCTGTAGTCCACATACTTTCCTAGTCAGTGCTGTTATCTGTACCTTACAAGTCTTGCTACACTACCCTATAGCCGTATTATGGTCAGTGATATGGTTGTTGTCATCATTACACATGAACTGGTTTTACCTGCAGTATACACCTCTTACCTGGTATACCTGTGGAGGGAATGTTAGTTAACACTGACTAACTGTTTGTATACATATACGTATGTCCCAGGTTACATGATACATGCAGAACATCCCCCAACATGTACAGTTTGCTAATGGGGCATGTAATGGGTGTATTTGAACAATACATAGTGTGACATACCATCATATACACATTTACAGACACATAACAGCCAGACACACATCTGAAATACCAGGGCCTATCGCTGCTAACTAACTTGACCGTGTCTCCAATGTGTTACAGGTAGGCTGCACACATCACATGCATAACTGGCTTAGACTGTGGTAACAGTTACCTGTATGACTGATGATGACAGTGGTAAGCATAACGTAGTACATGGGACATATACCTGGTGTACCTTGATGTAATAACAGTGTACACAGCACCCACATCCCTCACTGGATATTGTACTTCCTGAAACCCATGATGACACTCTGCCATGCCCAACATCACACATTGGCCATGACTGTGATACAACCCATAGTATACCCCAACATTGGTGCTACAGGGATATGCATCTCATGTACATGCCACACGCATAGTAGGGTGTCAATCAAGTGTAGGTTGCCTGTACATATCCCAGCTGGATACCTGCCATCTGCACATCTGTACAGGGACTGACAGTCATCAGCTTGGCAGGTAGCTATGCAGTAGCATGAGTGCATTGACAGACCAGTAAGGGGTATATACTGTGACACAGCTCACACACCAGGGATACAACAGGGAGGCCTCAGTGTCCAGCCATGCTTGCAGGTGTGCCTGTTGTCAGTACTACATTAAGCACTCTGCTCTTGCCTGGATTAGCACTGTCAACAGTAGTACTGCTATGATACACTACATGCCAGTGTGACAGCACATACTCTGGGTTACTACACCTGTATGTAACACATTCACATGGATAACAGAGCTGTACAAGCCGCATATATGTATGTGTCCCACACATGACACTCACACCCCTTGCTACTATAATGACAGCACATAGGTGCATGTATTGTACATGGCATTACAAACACATTACAGGTTATCGGACTGGGTTGTGTGTCCTGGTTACCAGGGCTAAGCTATGCTTAGCAAGTATCAACATTGCTGCAATATAACATCTAAGCTGATTTGCACACTGGTAAGCGCTGCCTGTATTGTGCAAGTATCTGTATGTTTACCCATAGCTCAGCATTGCTTAGCTTCATGCAAACCCATGCAAACGTGCTTAAAGCTGCTCAAAATTGCCTTAACCACTCTGTATTTGACAGCCCTTGCCCTGACCAGCAACAAAATGAACAACCCTTACAGGTCTTGAACCCAAGGACCCTTTACACTGAAGTCATAGCACTTAACCATTACACCATGACCACTGTGAAGAGTGATGTTATTTTACTAATGTAGCTGCCAATACACATATTGAGTAGTATTGAACATTTTCCTGTAGTTCCTACCTTGTCTAGTCCTTGTTATTAATATGCCGGTTGCATCACATATGTTGTTTGATCATAATGTGCACATAGCAGATACATACAGTGAGATACATGTGGGAGGGTATACACAACCGTGACATTTACTCATGACAGGAATATGGTTTTATACATATAGGTCTACATATGTCTACATGTACATACACATGTATACTCATACATATGTCTGTATACACATCTGTATAGTGCTACATATATATGGCCATGTGTAAATCTCTTTGTATGTATATGTTTATATATATATATATATATATATATATATATATATATATATATATATATATATACATACATATATGTATATATACATATGTGTATATATAGGTATACGTATATGTATATATATAGATATATGTCTATATAGCTATATATGTATGCACATACTATGTGTACAGATATGCCTAGTTATGTTGGTATATATACTATATGTGCATACATATCTATTCTGATATACCTACTACTGTCAATATATCTGTAGATATCCATATGTATATGTGCATATGTATCACTATCTATATATGCGTAGACATATATTGCGCTGTATATGTATATATCTGGGTGTGTATATGTATATCTATGTACATATACATACCCATCTATATATGTCGATATGTATATGTGTAATTATATATATAGATATCTGGATAGTTATATGTACATATATTTTCCCCATATGTCCTGAACATGGAGTGTAGCCCTACCTCAGCCCCTATAGTCCCAACTTTGTAGTGCAAGGGGATGTCAGGTATGTATAGCAAATATATAAGTAAACTATTGCTACTGTAATAGGGATTGTCTTCACAGACACGGTGTGTATGTGGGAGGTCACATCTGCTTTTCACATGTACGCCATTGCCTACTGACAGACATCCTAAGGACATCATAGTATAGTACCGCTGCTAGCACATAATGCCCTTGTGGACTGCAGCAGAGATATTGGCCAACAGATGTGGACATTCTGACACACTTTGTACAGTCCAGAGGTATACACATAACCCCTTAGTGCAAAACATGTGGACCATGCCTGACAATATGGATGTAACAACCATGTAGATGGGTATAACACATAATGACTGCTATACATTTGCCCCCATAGGTTATGCATTCACACACCCATGTCTGTCCTGACACATAATAACCACTGGTACAGGGGTGGCATGGCCACATACTACCCACTAGATATTGACATACATCTGTACAGCATCCAGCTGCTCTGTCTGACATACATGACTGTTAAGGGAGGCCCGGCAGTAGTACATCTGGCAAGTATCTAGACATGACATCTCACTGGGTAAGTACACTAAGTTGCTAGGCATGTAACAATGCACTGTGCAGGCTACACGCAGATTGGCTCAACACTGGCCTACATCTCCTATGGGGGAATGCACATGTACCTGCATATACAGCAGGCTCTACAGGCATGTCACAGAACAAGGTAAGATAAACCTGTGTGAAAGTGCAGAACCACAGCCAGTGTGAACACAGCCACAGCCACATATGATAAGCTAGCATAATATTAGAGTATATGAACTATCTGTTCAACACCATCCTCATATGTGCCACTCACAGACTAACCATACATATACTTGGCCACTACACAGTGTGGTCTGATGCCTGTCTGTGGTATGGAACATCTGCTGTATGGCCCTACAAACATGTAAGCCAATACAGTAACATACAGTGGAGCAGCATGTAACATCAGATAGGATAGAATAATGACATCTACCACAGTCTGTACACAAGCCAAAGAACATATTAACAATACACACACTGTCAACATTCACCATAAGTACACAGACCTCAGTACTGTACAAACAACTACAGAATGTCCAGGTTATGTCATCAAATATAACCCCTACTGTATATAATGTGTGTAGCAGTCTGATATCTCACTGGCTTATCAGATATGATGACACTAATTGTGGTTTACAACACATATGCACCTCTTAATGCATGACATATGTACAAAGGTTGACAGAGTTGTCACTGGAAGCACATACACAGGGCCAATATTGACGTGTTGCTGTGATAACCTCATACATTTAACGTTGCAACAGGGTTTGTTGCAACATATGTCCTATGAGGGATATGAAGTCATTAACTGTCATGGCTTTCACCATCTACATACTGCAATCCTCATACTACCTTCCACAGTTCACAGATAGATGCTCTGTGGGTAATACATGAAACCAAAGGCACCACATACTGCCCAGTCTGCAGATGACCCTACAGATGGGAATTCCTCATAAACATAGAACTGACATGGCAGGTATTAAGACATGTAGGACAGCCATACCCACATACACACTGTTAAACCAACATTACTCCAAATGCAGTACAGCAGCACTTACAGTCTGTAGTCAGGTCAGGCACATCCCTCTCCTGTGTGTTTCCCTGTTTCCACAGTGTATATTGTTAGAGGTAAATCCCCAATCCATCTGAGTTGCTGCTTGCCAAACAACAGATCGAGTTTCTGTTCACAGTGAATGAAAAGGCCCAACACCAACATAATGTTCCCAGATACTGGAGTGTGTTTCTATGCACTTGGCTATGGGAATGTTACCACAGCTGTTCCACATGCAATCAGCTAGAGGAGGGCTGCAATTCATGCAGAGGCCATCAGCTGATCATGAGCATCACTTAAAATACACATGCTGCTACCTAAGCAAAGCAAGTGTAGGTCTCCACATCCACCAGAGAGGGAGAGAGAGAGGCAAACAGCTGCAAAGACAAGTCAGGGAGGGGTGGGAGAGTAAAACTTTAGCATGTTTGTGTCACACACCTGCCAGCACAGGGTATCAAACCCCTGCTGACTATGTAGTGCTATCACATTTCTATGCAGTTATTGGATGCACAACATAGGTTACATGTTGTGGAGACCTCAGAACATATATGTGATGGTGAGTGACTTCTGCAACAGGGATATGGTAGTTATATGGTAGGTGTAGTACACATGCCTGTCCACATGAACAGGTGCCAGCGTCAACACAGCCACATTCTAGCAGGGATGCACACACATTGACCCACTTGACAGGGCCAGGAAAACAACCCATCACTATTGAGATTGCCACAACACATCACTGTGCAGGTATCACATGCACCACAGGGGTCATACAGAGGTTATATGGGCAAAGGATATGGGGAGGTGTCTGACATCAGACAGCATGCTTCAGTATGCCACTGGGGGTTGTAGTGAGTGTGAATGAACATACACATCATAAGACACACACACACACACACACACACACACACACACACACACACACACACACACACACACACACACACACGGTGCCAGTACTGACATGCATGGGTGCATTGATTCATGGGTGTGTAATGGTCAACTGTGCCAGACAGCTATACAAGGCTAGGTGATGGGTACACCTCGGCATCAGGCCACATGACAATGGTCTGCATTGTGGCTCAGGGGTGTAGATTCTGGATTTGCCCACACAGGTGGGTCTTGTATTCACCATCCAGTCACTTGGGTGACTATTGCATGTGGGCAATGCTGTGCATTTCTTGCCATGTATGTGTTCCTTAGTCCATGACATGGATGGTTTCTGTGATGTGCACACCTCCCACATGCATGTACAGTGACATGTGGAACTGTACCTGGGGTGTCTGGCCCTTGTTGTGTACACATATTATCATCAGATGTGCCAGTTCTGGCCTCATGTGGCTGGAACTGGTAATGGACAGCAGGTTTACCCGGCACCTACATTGATAGCATACTAACAGCATTCCCTGGTGTCAGTGGCATCTGTCCATACAGGGTATGTTTTCAGTCATGGTATGTCTTTTGTGGGTCACATTTGATAGCAGTACAGGTGTTGCAGGTGTCCAGTGGGGAACATGAGGAAGGTGCACTGTCTGCATGTACGTGCCTATTGGACAGATGGACAGGATGCCATGCCCTCTGTAGGCCATTGCAATCACTCCATAGTTACTATCAGTGGGCAATATGCAGTGTACTATCAACATAGCAGCTGCTGCCTAGGCAAGTGTGTGTGTGTGTGTGTGTGTGTGTGTGTGTGTGTGTGTGTGTGTGTGTATGAGGCATGGGTTGCGAGTGTTCTCTGGCTAATACTAGGGCTGCTAACTTTGTTTGCCTGGCCTTGATGTCACATGTATGGGTATGGATCTGCACCCCAGCCTCTCAGCTATTTCAGATCTGTTATCCCTGTACAGTGGAGATTGTGATATATACTAGGGCCACCATATAAGAAATTTCCAAAACCTACTATGCATTGGGCCCAGTTGTTACACACTCACAACCATCTCTACACAGGATACGAGTTACAAGCACATGCACACATCATGTGCAGGATTATAACTCCTACCTACTTTATTACACTACAGCAGTACACAGTTATAGTACACGTCACAGAGATTACTGGAGTACTCCTTCCCCAAAGGTGTATTTCACATTGGATGACATCAATAGGTTTGTCAAAGTAGGACATTCAAATTGTAGTGAGTGTGGCTAGGCTAAAATGCACTGCTCCCTACACAGACATTGAAACACACACAAAACATCCACCACTGACATGTGTGGGGATAGAACCCCTTACAGAGGTCTATATCACACTACAGCATCAAGTTGTTACAGGATGCACCACATGGATTACTGGAGAGTTCCATCCCCAAAGGTGTATTTCACAGTGAATGACATCTGCAGGATTGCCATAGTTGGGCATTCAAATTGTAGTGAATGTGGCTAGGCTAAAATGCACTGCTCCCTACATAGACATTGACACACACAAAACATCCACAACCGACATGTGTGGGTATAGATTCCCAAACAGAGGTCTATATCACACTACAGCATGAAGCTGTTATAGGATGCACCATGGGGATTACTAGAAAACTCTTTCCCCAAAGGTGCATTTCACAGTGAATAACATCAGCAGGATTGCCAAAGTAGGTCATTCAAATTGTAGTGAATGTGGCTAGCCTAAAATGCACTGCTCCCTACATAGACATTGGAACACACACAAAACATCCGCAACCAACATGTGTGAGTATTGAACCCATAATAGAGATCTATAGCACACTACAACATGAAGCTGTAATAGGATGCACCACAGGAATTACTGAAAAGCTTTTTCCCCGAAGGTGTATTGCACAATGAATGACAGCAGCAAGATTGCCAAAGTAGGGCATTCGATTTGTAGTGAGTGTGGCTAGGCTAAACTGAACTGCTCCCTATACAGACATTGAAACACACAAAACTTCCACAACCAACATGTGTGGGTATTGAACCCCTAACAGAAGTTTATCTCACACTACAACATGAAGCTGTTATAGGATGCACCACAGGGATTACTGGAGAGCTCCTTCCCTAAAGGTCTATTTCACAGTGAATGACATCAGCAGGATTGACAAACTAGGGCATTTGAAATGTACTGAGTGTGACTAGCCAAAAATGCATTGTCCCTACACATACATTGAAACACACTGTGTGTGCAAGGCATGAGTGGTGCATACTGATGATTGTCTGCATTAACGACTGTGACTGCCAGATATTTCTGGTCCACTGGTATTTGTAGACATGGCCTTAGTGTGTGTGAGCATGCACAGTATGACCTTTCAGTATGTTGTTGACTGACATTGCCTTTATTTCTCTGTGTGTGAGCATGCCCAGTATGCCCATCTGTATTTAATGTGTGGATCGAGTCCAGGTAGTTTGTACTGCAGTGCTGACATTTGTGTTGTACACTGACATGTAGCATGCTGTTTTTGCAGGGTATCCATCGAGCATTTGGCATTGACTGTTACTACATTTCTGCATAGGATGAGGTGCGGCTCACCTGACTATTTCTACATTTCAACACAGGATTGGGGGGCACACCTGACTGTTACTACATTTCTACGTAGGATGGGGGGGGCACACCTGACTATTCCTACATTGCTACATAGGAATGGGAGGGGCACACCTGACTGTTATTACATCATTATGTAGGATGGAGGGGGAACACCTGTCTATTTCTATATTTCTACACAGGATTGGAGGGCACACCTGAATGTTATTAGATCACTATGTGGGAGGGGAGAACACCTGTCTATTTCTACATTTCTACATAGGATTTGGGGGCACACCTGACTGTTATTACATTACTACATAGGCTGGCTGGCACACCTGTCTTTTTCTGCATTTCTAAACAGGATTGGGGGCACACCTGACTGTTATTACGTTACTACATAGGATGGGGAGCACACCTATCTATTTCTACATTTCTACACAGGATTGGGGGGCACACCTGACTGTTATTACATTACTACGTAAGATGGGGGGCACACCTGTCTATTTCTACATTTTTTACACAGGATTGGGGGGCACACCTGACTGTTATTACAGTACTACTTAGGATGGGGGCACATCTGTCTATTTCTACATTTCTACACAGGATTAGGGGGGCACACCTGACTGTTATTACATTACTAGGTAGGATGGGGGGCACACCTGTCTATTTCTACATGTCTACACAGTATTCGGGAGGCACACCTGACTGTTATCACATTACTACGTAGGATGGGGGGCACACCTGCCTATTTCTACATTTCTACACAGGATTGGGGGGGCACACCTGACTGTTATTAAATTACTATGTAGGATGGGGGGCACACCTGTCTATTTCTACATTTCTACACAGGATTGGGGGGCCACACCTGACTGTTATTACATTACTACGTAGGATGGGGGGCACACCTGTCTACTTCTGCATTTCTACACAGGATTGGGGGGGCACACCTGACTGTTATTACAGTACTACGTAGGATGGGGAGGCACACCTGTCTATTTCTACATTTCTGCACAGGATTGGGAGGCACACCTGACTGTTATTACATTACTACATAGGATGGGGGGGTACACTTGACACTTGCACACATTTGCTATGACTGTACTGGTATGTCAAGTACTCCTTTTCATTCTGTATTCTTACCTATCATACTGACTAGAGGCATACCAGTGGACTACAGATCGTAGCTTTGGTTGTCCTACATATTAGTGTCTGATTTCCTAATCTTCAGAATTAACATCCCACTGCCTGACCTGCTGTAGTCTGTCTGTGTAGGCCTGGGAGGGGAGGTTAACCATAGCCATCATTCAGGGGCCACAGCACAGGCTCTGATTGGGTTTGTCTACACCTGTTCTGCTGGCTGAGACTGTTGTAGGGTATGTGAACCGCCCTGACTGGCATGTGTAAGTCATATGTACATACATGTTGCATAGCACATTTCCTGCAGTGGGTTTTGTCACCCTGTGTAGTACTGGCTACTATGGTGACTCCAGTATGTGTTACAGATGTCACGCTGCCACTATGGGTGTCTACTTTCTTCTGCCATAGCATTCAGCTAACCGATTCCCTTGCATGCTAGCATCCATACTATAGATACAGGTAACAACACATTCTACTCCATTTGGCAATTGGTAGTTTGATTGACTTACCTTGAGGGTGTGCCAAAATTGTGGATGGTGCTGGAGGGCTGCCTATATTTGGATGCATATAGCACACTCCCTATAAATGTTTGAGCACAGATAATGTCATGTTTGGTATCCCTTTTACTGTATGTGCGAGTCAGAGAGAGGTATCATTTCCTAGGTTCCTACTGTGTCAGTGTATGTGCTATGCATTGTCTCTTTGCTGCAGCCTCGGCATACTGGGCACGGCTCCATCTGCCTACTGAGGCAGGCTCATGTTTTTCCTCCTATGAGTCACTTTGTCCCTCTGCAGTCCTTGGCATTGGTGGGGGGCTGCATGGCCCTGCCCCATGCTGTTCCTGCTGCAGCTGTTTCCGCAGGATCATATTGTGTAGCACGGCACATACATAACAATTTGGGTACATGTAGCTCGTGAGTACTGCAAGGCTCTACTGGATGTGTCCAGACACAGGAACCATGACCTGAGCATCCCAAACACACACTCTATTATATGTCTGGCCTGTGCGTGTTCCTCATTATGGCATTGTTGTTCAGGTGTGTGTGTGTGTGTGTGTGTGTGTGTGTGTGTGTGCTTGTGTGTATGTGTGTGTGTGTGTGTGTGTGTGTGTGTGTGTGTGCATTTCTGATGGGTGTCATTAGCCATGGCTCCAGTGTGTAACTAGCATCCCCCACTAGGTGACCGTAGCGGATGTCCCCACTGGCAAATCCCTTGTACAGCTGCGTCAGATGCCATATGTGGGAATCGTGATAGCTTCCAGGGCAGCCAGCACACACATTCATTATAATGCCCTGGGCATCACAGACAACCTGGCAGTTGATGGAGGGGATGCCCCTGAGGTTGATGTAGACCCTACCCTGATCACAGGGTGGTGCTTTGATGCGTATTTACGTGCAGTCTATAGCACCCACTACCTCAGGGTATTCTGCTATTTGGTGAAAGAGACACATATTGCTGACCAACACCTCATGGCATTGAGGAAATATACGTGCTCACCGGCATGTGCTGACATGGCATTCAGGAACTGGTGGAATACTCTGGATGCTGATGCCTGTGAGATCCCCATGATATCTCCAGTTTAGCTTTAGAGATACCTGTGGCTAGTATTCCTAAGCCTACACATACCTTGGCATCCATTGGGATGGGTTCCGCTCGGTCAGTTTGGTGTGTCAGGTGCACGGCTCAACAATTTGCTGTAGGAGGTCTCTGCCCACCCTATAGCTCTCCACTAACTCCAGCTCATGTAGCCCCTGGTAGGTTACCCTGGGTCTGTACACTCTTCTCCATCTCCTCACTGTGGGTTGATCGGCAGCATTCACATCCTCACCACCCTCAGTCTCTTGCACATGTTGTTCTATATTGCCTGCTGCATCCCTTCTCATTTTGTAGGTTTGTTTGTTAAAATTTTCCTGCTTGTATACACCGGTGGTGTAGAGTGTGGGAAAAACCAGAGAGGAAGGTGTTTGCATAGTTTATAGTAGTGTTCTGGGCTGGGCTGGTCTGCTGCCTATATAATTGGCTGATTCTGATACTCACCTGACAGCTATGCTAGTTCTCCTTGATTGCCTTACTACTGCTGTTTTCCCTTCCCATTGCCTTCCTGTTTAAGCCCAGGGGTGTGTCGCGCAAAGAGAGTGCACAAATGTGTACAGTGCTGCTATTTCCTGGTTTAACTTTTTTTTCCCTTTAAAACCCGGTGCGAGGCATGCACACCCGCTTAGGCAATGTAAAGAGTGCTAGGCAGATTCAGGCACACCCCCTAGCTTAGCTGTACTAAGCTAGGAGCAAACCCGAGCTACAGGGCTCCAATCCACTTACAGTATGCCTGACACCCACCCCATGATGTCACTTAACTCCTAAGCTTCCACCAAACTATTCCTACTGTTACACTGTTGGTACCTGACTACCATGCTGGGGAAAACTGGGATTCACTATCATTCCCCTCATTTGCATAGGATTGCCTACTTATGCATATTTACATGTCTCACACTGAGCCTCCCCCTTAGCAACCACTACTCACTGGCCATGTTGTCTTCTGCCTGCCATTGACTTGCATGGTACAAAAGTGATTTTAGTTAGAATGCTTAATTTAGGTTTATTTTGTTATTTTCATCCCGATCCTGTTTGCTCGCTGCTGCCCTATGCCTAAACAGCCGAGATCGCCTAAAAAAAAATAAAAGTAGTTTTTTTTTATTTTTTTGGATGTTTGCAATGTCAATTGCCTTATACTTGGCCACTGGCATGCTTACCACATGATATGCAGCCTTTATTTGGAGCTGTCACAGCTCCATTTTGGAATTTGCAGAAATGTACTCGGTTACTAACCGAGTATATTTCTGCAGATTGCACTAGTCCTGCACGGCTGGTTGTAAGCTTCCTGGATTGCAAAACCACCTCATTTGCATAGATTTCTCCTGCAAATGGGGTGATTTGCATACAGGGGAATAGTCCGTGCAGGATTAGTGCAGGAGTGCTCATGCATGCCTCTGCAGGCTGTTCCTGGATCGCATGGCAGACATATTGCCTGCTAGAGCTCCTGCACTGATCTTGCAAGGTATAGAGAATCCGGGGGATTGTTTAGAAAAGTGGATAAAAGAACATTTATATTCCATGAAGGTAAAAGATCGTAATATTTCTCTATACAAACATACTACCTTTTGTGATAGATATAAAAAATCTGTTTTCTGTAATTTAGCAAATTCCCTTTGATTTAAGGGGTGAGAATTATAAAAACAAATTGGAGATTATAGAAACAAAATAGCAAGTTAGGTTAAATGCTTATAAGCACCCTGGACTGAATGAATCTGTAAATATAAAGTGTTTTTTGAGGGAGAGGAGATTGAAAGCTGAATAAATAATAGCTGCACTATTTTTTTAGTTTTAGTATTTTCAAATGTAAGTAAGTTGTTTATAAACTTTTATAAGTGTGATTTACATTATAATTTAGACTGTTTAACTTAATTGAACCTGGATTTATAGAATCAATTGCTAAATGAGAAAGTAATTTGATTGGATGGTGTTGGTTTTTAAACTTTCCCTTGGATTCACCAATATTCCGTGCAGGACTAGCTTAGTCCTGCACAGAAGTGCCCGTTTAGAAGCAGGATGGCAGCGCGCCATGCATATCAATGAAGGTGCACTGCCCAAGCTCCTAGGCTTACATGGAGCATGTACGATTGCAGGGGTCATGTCTGAGAGCAGAGTTCTCAGAATAAACACACCCCTGCAATGTAGAACAGCAGAAAGTGGGAAGAAATGAGTGAGATCACTCATAGGTGTCCACAGATCCCCACCAACTCCCCACGTGTATAACAGCAACAGTACAGAAAAAGCAAATGAAGAAACCCTTTTATTTTTTTTAAAAATCCAATTAAAGCTAACCGTAGGTGCGCAGGTGTGCCCATCGCTTAGCTATGGTTAAAGCAGCTTAAAAGGCTGAAGAGGATAACAAGGAAGATATATGCAAGTGAAGCAACACAGCAATAGTGTAGTGGGCAGAGCATTTGCCTAATGAGCAGGCATTCATGGTTCGAGCCCCAATATAACACAATTTATTTTACATGGCAAAGCATGTTATAACCAATATTTTTGCTGCAAAACCCACTAAATAACATATATTTATGAACTAGAGTACTGCAGGAAATGCACATGTGAAGTATTAGTGTCGTAATGAAGAAGGCACTAGTAAGTAGGTTTAAGCGTAACTAAGCAGTAGTAAGCATATGTAAGCACTAGTAAGTGTGTCTTGAGTGCATTTGCATCAGGGGTAAGCACTGCCTACACAGATTAAGCAATCTGGAAGCTTACTAGTATAAGAAACTGTAACCGGAAGTTAGCAGTGCTTAGCTCCGCGCAAACACGTGCACACCCGCTTACAACTGTTTTAAAATGCCTTAATCACTCTGTATCCAACGGCCTGTGTTCTGCCCAGCAACAAATTAAACAGCCTCTGCAAGGCTCAAACCCAGGATTCGGTACATTACAGTGAAAGTAGTTAACCACTAAGCCATCACAGCAGTACATAAGACTGAGATTTCAACAAACAAATCCTCACCATAGGAAAATCAAACTGAACATGTGAAATGAATCTATGTACAGTGTGATGTTGTATAACCTGCTACATAACATAAATATGTGAACTGGAGTACTGTTGTAAGGCCAGATGTGAGGCGTTATTGTAATAAAGTCTTGAATTCCCCAGGACCCCATGTAGTGTACTTACACATGAATCACAGATACCAGACACAGATATAACATGTAACAAATAATAAATCAATGTCAAAAGGAAAATATAATGCTAATTAGATATTAAGCAGTGTTAAGCATTGCACAGGTCAGCTAACTCAATCTGCCCAGTGGTATGCCCCTTTAAGCAATGCCAACATTGGGTAAGCAGGTGTGCCCATAGCTTAGCCTTTTCAAAACTGTCCAATCACAGGAAAGTGCAGGAAATTGGGCATATTTAAACCCCACAGGCACCAATAATTCCCATCACTGGTTGCAGCTCCCTACTGTAGGCAGAATGGCTGGAGTTGGGGAAAGCACTCGATTTAGAGGGCAGCACTGGGGCATCCAGGAGTCCAGATTCATGGTATAGCTCCTGGTAAAACACCATGAGGATAGACTACTGCAAGGCCAGTACCAGGGCTCCAAGTATAAAGGGGAGGCCTGGGACAGTCTTACTCGTGACTTCATCAATGCCACTGGTATCCTCTGAACTGGTGAGAAAGTCAGGTATCACCATGCTGACCTGAAGCGGCGGAGGGGTGATCTCTTGGACCAGTGGATCCAAGAATCTAGGCAGATGGCTGATGCCTCAGCTCTGAGTAAGTGCTCTTTCTACTATGTAGATAATGCTTGCCTAGCTTGTGTATACTATGGATAGGTAATGGTTAAATATCACTGTATTTCTCCGACAGCTGCAGATGAGTGGGCTGCAAACCAGCAAGCCCATGCTGCTAGGCTAAAAAGGCTGCATTGTGAGGCAGGTTAGTAATATTCTTGCATGTACTGTCTTAACAAATAAATATAACAGTACTAGAAAGTGTTGTACCAGTATAAAAATGTATTGTGTATGGGATGTACTGAATAAACCAGACAATATGGCACAAAGACTGTCATATAGGTTGCGTGGAAAAAAGGTGTAATATATAGTGATTAAAATTATAACCCCCGGAGTGCTTGTGTACATTCTGCTTTCATATGTTGTTGTAGTGTTGCATTCTATAAATAGTACTGCTGTATTAAGCAGTCTTACCCACACTGTTGAATGCAGTTAAAGTGTGTAGGAAGTTCAGTATAACAATGTTGGAAGTCCCAAGAGGTCAGCCATATAGAACAACTGAGGGAGACTTAGACAGAAACCACTGGAATGCGTTACACCAATTCCTTGATAGCACAGTGTACCGTGATGTCAACTGTAATATTTTTACCACACACAACAGGGGTTTGAATCCCAGGAGTGGTAGTAAGTTGTATGCATAATCATACCCCACAACTGTACAGAGTTTGCAAGAATGTTCAGATAGAAAGCTGTATGCATAATTAGACCCAACAACTGTACAGACTTTGCTAGAATGTTCAGCTAGTACACTGTAAGCATAATCATAACCATCAACTCTACAGATTGTGGCAGAATGTTCAGGTAGTAACCTGTATGCATAGTCATACCTCTCAACTGTTCTGATCTGTCCAGCATGTCCAGATAACGGGCCCAAATCTGTTGCCCAGTAACCTGTTCCCCTGATAAATAAGTGTGATGATCTAAGAAATGTAGGCAGCTTATACTGACATATAATGGATAGACCTGAACATAAAAAGAGAATGTATATGGAAGCAAACTTGTCATTGTAGCATCTCACCCAAAGTGCATGACAGCTATTTAAAAATATGTCACATTAACACCTGCATCCTGTCAAGCCTTGACCAGAGTGTGTGCAATAATGGACTGTTAGCTATGTGTATAACATCAACATGGCATCTGGGAGTATGTGTAGAATTTGTCAGGTAGTGTTAACAAAGATTTACTCCACAGCTATAACAGGTAAGAGGTGTAGACTGTAGGTACAACACAGTTCACTCATATACTTGTCTACAAGCATGGCATCTGGGAGTATGTGTAGAATTTGTCAGGTAGTGTTAACAACGATTTATCCCACAGCTATAACAGGTAAGAGGTATAGACTGTAGGTACAACACAGTTCACTTATATACTTGTCTATAAGCATGACATCTGAGAGTATGTGTAGAATTTGTCAGATAGTGTTAACAATGATTTTCTCAACAGCTATAACAGGTAAGAGGTGTAGACTATACGTAAGACACAGTTCACGTATATACTAATCTACAAACATACCATTGTACAAACTAAGGCCATTGGGTAGCGTAATAATACATGCAAGGGACAGATCACTGCAGTGACTACGAAAGTTGGGAAAACTACAGGGATATATTATTTGTTAATTGACCTCTCTCTCACCCCCACCATATGTGCAACAATAACACAATTACACACCTGAATGGGTATGTGTACACTCCATACTTTTGTTTGTTGGTTTACAAATATTCACATTTGGTTTTATGCATGTGCCATGTTAAAATACCTCCATACTGGTGGCCTGTTGCCATCAATGAAACCTGCATGCTGTTGTAATGGCCACTGTTGTCCCATATATGCATGTGTTCTGCTTGCTCTGCAACTGTTGTAAATCTGGTGTCTTGGGTTAATGGGAATGCCTATGCATGCTGTTATAACTAAACCTGAATGCTGTTGACTATTACTAACCCATATCAATCTTAGAACTGCAACACCATAGCTCGTAATGGGAAGGCCGGTCCCAGCGGACTCACCTGTCCCACCTCAGCTGGCCATGGCACCAGCACATCTGGGGCCCAGCCTGGGACCTCTTCCTCCGTTGGCCCTGCACCACCTTTGGGTGGAACTACCATAGAGGATGGGGCTTGGCCCCCCTGGGAGCAGGGGTGGGGAGGTACCTGTCACCCACCGTCATGTCTGGGCTGTGGTACGTAGGGAGCTCGACAGTGAGTTTTGAGCCTGGCTACACCAGCTTGAGGTCCACGTGGTGCAATTAGAGGGTGAGCCTGCCCCTCCTACCCAGCCCCCAGTACAGCCACCCTTGGGGTCATGAAGGTTCAATGGTGACTGCCCATGGGTGGGGACCTCAGTCCCGCTGTTTCCATTTGGGGGCTCATGGGCTTGCGACTTCCAAACATCCCTCCCCGTCCAAGGTGTTTAACCTCCACATGTGTCATATACAGCCCCTGTATGTGTCTTGTTTGTCTTGTCTGTTAACCTACCCAGCCTACCTCCCCAAATATATCTACTACCCCTCCCCAACATCCCACTCTCACCTGAAAAAAGGGCAATCTGTTCCCACAAAAAATTTCGCCCCATACATAGCTGTCCATTTCGCACGTGTCCACTGGACACATGTAATCCAGTCTAATTGGCATCACAATGAATTATTGTTGTCCTCACCCCCTCCCAGGGGTTTGAGTGTCCAAATCTACTTCCAAATTCAGTGTATATGCACAGTTGTTGGTGTAGAAGAAATGGGCAGCCATGGACCTTCCCTACACCCTTCCTGCACATCCCTGGCTATTTTCCCTACTGTCTTTCCCTCTTTGTGCCCCTTTTTTACCACTTTCCTATCAACCACTTTTTTCTTTTCTTTTAAAGAAATTAGCATGGGGGTAAGCAGGAGTAAGTACTTTTAAACAGCAGTGAGCGGGTTTAAGACTGTTTGTACAGGGGATAAGCTATGCTTACACATGTTAAGCAATATAGAAGCTAACTGAGTATAAGAAACTGTAACCGGAAGTTAGCAGTGCTTACCTCCATGCAAACCCATGCAAACAACTGCTTTAAAGTGCCTTAATCACACTGTATCTAACTGCCCAACAACAAAACAGACAGCCTCTACAAGGCTCAAACCAAGGACCCTGCACACCATAGACAAAGTGATTTACCACTAAGCCATGACAGATATGCATAAATTTGGTGTTTTCAGAAACATATCATCCAGCCTAGCCCTGCTACAGTACAGAGAATGTAATTATCTAGATCCATGTGTGTGTGTAAATATATTAAAATCTAAACAGATACAACATATCTATATATGTATATATATATATATATATATATATATATATATATATATATATATATGTGTGTATATTTAGAAATATATACATATATATAAATATATATGAACATATATACATGCAAATGCCTACATCGACACATATATATGTCTACACCTATATGTCAACATATGCACAGCAAGATACATATGTGTACGCAGGTATATAACTATGTAGGTATATACGGACATAGTCATACATATGTAAGCTGATATATATTTCTATATAGGTATATGTGGCCATGCATCTGTAGATAGCAATGGTACATTAACAAAAACAAATATGTCCACATGCACCGTTAATGGGGTTGAGAAGCCCCAAACAATATACGTCTTGTATGAATAGACATACCCCCCCACAGCCAAACACGTCCATCCTGCAATACACTACCAAGTGTTGCAGATCCCATAACCAGGACCTGACATGACATGGGTACAAGATGTTAACAGTACTACAGTACTACATCCCACCTGTATGATGTCAGGCTGGTATTAGTAACATATCATGCAGTACAGTCTGGCTCCCATAGGAAATGTAAAATGTGGAAACTATCAACATCCCCCGGAAACATATACACAGACACATATATGCAGATACAGATACACACACACACACACACACACACACACACACACCTATATATATATATATATATATATATATATATATATATATATATATTTACATATATATAGATATACATGTGACTACACATTCACATGCAGAGATGTGTACAGTAAGATACATATGTAGGAGGTGCACAAAATATGGAACAGCCACTATGCCTACAGTTCACACCTGAATGACTGGACACTGTATGGGCCACCCATACAAATGACAATCATTGCTCGCAACATATACCCACAGAGAGGTCATAGGAAAAAACACCACACACAGGTTTGCAGGAATGGAAAACCTTTATTTGTGTACTACTACTGTTCTATATACTGTTGTTACTGTAATTGGGATGGTCTTCACAGACATGGTGTGTGTGTGTGTGTGTGTGTGTGTGTGGTGGGGGGGGTCACATCTGCTTTCCACATATGTGCCATTGGCTACTGACAGACATCCTAAGTACAAGCATAGTAAAGTATCACTGCTAGCACATACTGCCCCTGTCGATTGCAGCAGAGAGACTGGCCAATATGTGTGGACATTCTGACACACTCTGTATAGTCCAGAGGTATGCACAGAACCCCTTAATGCAAAACATGTGTACCATGCCTGACAACATGGATGTTAACAGCAATGTAGATGGATATAACACATAACAACTGGTACACATATGCCACCATAGGTTATGCATTCACACACACCTGTCTGGCCTGACATGTACTACCTGCTGATACAGGGGTGCCATGGCCACATACTACCCACTAGATATTGACATAGATCTGTACAGCATCCCACTGCTCTGTCTGACATACATGACTGTTAAGAGAGGCCAGACAGCAGTACATCTGGCAAGTATCTCCACATGACATCTCACTGGGTAAGTACACTAAGCTGCTAGGCATGTAACAATGCACTGTGCAGGCTACAGGCAGACTGGCTCAACACTGGCCTACATCTCCTATGGGGGAATGCACATGTACCTGCATATATAGTAGGCTGTACAGGTATGTCACAGACAGGGTAAGATACACCTGTGTCAAAGTGCATAACCACAACCAATGAGAACAGAGCCACAGCCACATATGGCAAGTTAGCACAATATTACAGTATATGGACTATCTGTTTAACACCATCCTCATATGTGCCACTTTCAAACTAACCTTACATATACTGGGCCACTGCACAGTTTGGTCTGATGGCTGACTGTGGTATTGTGCATGTGTGTGTGTATGGCCCTACAAACATGTAAGCCAATATGGTAACATACAGTGGAGCAGCATATAACATCATATAGGACGGGACCTAGGACACTGATAACTACCACAGTCTGTACACAGGCCAAGGTACATATTAACAATACACACGCTGTCAACATTCACCATAAGTAAACAGACCTCAGTACTGTAAAAACAACCACAGTATGTCCAGGTGGTTCTACCTGACTCGGAAGATCAGAAGCGCAGAAGACCGGCCGCGAATCGCGGTGGCAGAACATCGACAATGCAGAAGACCGACACGGATGACAACACCAACGCCGAGGATGCCGACATGGGGAAAGGCTGTGTGATGGCGCGGTAGTGACGAGTTAGGGGTGAGTTATAGTTATAGGGTGGGAGATTGGGTTAGGGAGTTTATAGGGGGGGTTAAGTGAGTTAGGTTAGGGGATAGTGACGGACCTTAGGGTTAGGGTAAGGTTTAGTGTGGGCTTGTGTTGTGTGTGTGGTTTGTGGAATGGGGATGTGTTTTGTTTTAATTGTTATTGTGGTGTGCAGTGTATGGGGTGTTTGTGTACCGTCGGTTATTTCGTTGTCGGTTATGTGTGGTTTCGTGTTTATGGACTGTCGAATATGTGGTGTCGGTGATGTGGTTGTCGGTGTTGTGTGGTTTCGACTATGTCAGGTAGAACCGTCCAGGTTATGTCATCAGATATAACCTCTACTGTACATAACATGCGTAGCAGTCTAATATCTCAATGGCTTGTTATCAGCTATGATGACACTAATTGTGATGTACAGCACATATGCACCTCTTCATGCATGACATATGTGCAAAGGTTGGCAGAGTTGGGGCTGAAGCACATACACAGGGCCAGTATATTGACATGTTGCTGTGATAACCTCATACATTTACTGTTGTAACAGGGTTTGTTGCAACATATGTCCTATGAGGGATATGAAGTCAGTAACTGTCACGGCTTTCACCATCTACAGACTGCAATCCTCACACTACCTTCTGCAGTTGAGAGATAGATGCTCCGTGGGTAACACATAAAACCTAAGGCACAACACACTGCCCAGTCTGTAGATGACCCTGCCTATGAGGATTCCTCATAAACATAGAACTGACATGGCAGGTATTGAGACATGTAGGACAGCCATATCCAAACAGACACTGTTAAATCAACATTACTCCAAATGCAGTATAGCAGCACTTACAGTCTCTAGTCATGTCAGGCACATCCCCAACCTGTGTGTTGCCCTGTTTCCACAGTGTATGTTGTTAGAGGTAAATCTCCAATCTATCTGAGATGCTGTTTGCCAAACAACCAATCTAGTTCCTGCTCACAGGGAATGAAAAGGCCCAACACCAACATGATGTTCCTAGATATTGGAGTGTATTTCCATGCAATTGGCTATGGGAATGTTACCACAGCTGTTCCACATGCAATCAGCTAGGGGAGGGTTGCAATTCATGCAGAGGCCATCAGCTGATCATAAGCAACACTTAAAATACACATGCTGCTGCCTAAGCAAAGCAGGTCTAGGTCTCCACATCCACCAGAGAGGGAGTGGGAGAGGCAGACAGAGGCAAAGACAAGTCAGGGAGGGGAGGGAGAGTAAAATCTAAGCATGTTTGTGTCACACACCTACCAGCACAGGGTATCAAACCCCTGACAACTATGTAGTGCTATTGCAGTTCTATGCAGTTATTGTATGCACCACATGGGTTACCTGTTGTGGATTCCTCAGAACATATATGTGATGGTGAGTCACATCTACAACAGGGATATGGTAGCTATACGGTAGGAGACGTATACGTGCCTGTCCGCATGAACAGGTGCCACCGTCAACACAGCCACGCTCTCACAGTGATGCATACACATTGATACACTTGGCAGGGCCAGGATTAAAGCTCATCAGTAGTGGGATTGCCACAATACATCACTGTGCAGGTATCAGATGCACTACATGGGTCATATGGAGGTTGTATGGGCAAAGGGTATGGGGAGGTGTCTGATATCAGAAAGCATGCTTCAGTATGCCAATGGGGGTTGTAGTGAGTGTGGATGTGATCATACACACCATACAACACACATACACAAACACACAGGGTGCCAGTACTGACATGCATGGGTGCATGTCTGCATGGGTGTGTGGAGGTCGAATGTGCCAGACGGCTATACAAGGCTAGGCGATGGGTATACCTTGGCATCAGGCCATATGACAATGGTCTGCATTGTGGCTCAGGGCAGTGGTTTCTGCATTTTCCCTCACAGGTGGGTATTGTATCCCCCATCCAGTCACCTGGGTGATGATTGTGTGTGGCCAATGCTGTGCATCACTTGCCATGTATGTGTTCCTTAGTCCAAGACATGGTCGATGTCTGGGATGTGCACACCTCCCACATGCATGTACAGTAACATGCAGAACTGTACCTGGGGTGTCTGGCCCATGTTGTGAACACAGATTATCATCAGATGTGCCAGTCTTGCCCACCTGTGGTGGGAAATGGTAATGGGCAGCAGGTTTACCCTACACCTACATTAATAACATGCTAACAGCATTCCCTGATGTCAGGGGCATCTGTCCATACAGGGCATATTGTCAGGCATAGTATGTTCTTTGTGGGTCACATGTGATGGCACCACAGGTGTTGCAGGTGTCCATTGGGAAACATGGGGAGGGTGCACTGTCTTAATGTACGTGCATATTGGACAGATGGACAGGGTGCCATGCCCTCTGTAGCCCACTGCTATCACTCCATAGTTACTATCAGTGGCCAATATGCAGTGTACTGCTCACATATTGGCTGTTGCCTAGGCATGTGTGTGTGTATGAGACATGGGTTGAAAGTGTGCTCTGGGTAATACTGGGATTGCTAACTGTGATTGCCTGGCCTTGATGTCACATATATGGGTATGGCTTTGCATCCAAGCCTCCCAGGTTTTTCACATCTGTTATCCCTGTACAGTGGACATTGCAATATATAGCAGGACCACCAAATAAGAATTATGCAAAAGCCACTCCATATTGGCCACAGGTATCACACACTCACAACCCCCTCCGCACAGGATATGAGTTACAAACACACACACACACACACACACACACACACACACACACACACACACACACACACACACACACATGTCATGTCCGGATGTAGA
The DNA here is from genome assembly GCF_019279795.1 of Protopterus annectens. Taxonomy (NCBI): domain Eukaryota; kingdom Metazoa; phylum Chordata; order Ceratodontiformes; family Protopteridae; genus Protopterus; species Protopterus annectens. Next base: position 873,731,237 of record NC_056727.1, read on the forward strand.
ACCCCTACCTACCTAGTTTATTATACTACAACACTATGCAATTATAGCGCATGTCATGGGGATTACTGGAGAACTCCTTCCCCAAAGGCATATTTCACAATGAATGACATCAGCAGGATTGCCAAAGTAGGACATTCAAATTGTAGTGAGTGTGACTATCCTAAAATGCATTTCTCTCTACACAGACAGTGACACACACACAAAACATACACAACTGACATGTGTGGGTATAGAACCCCAAACAGAGATCTATATCACACTACAGCATGGAGCTGTTATAGGACGCACCGAGGGGATTACTGGGAAACTTTTTCCCCAAAGGTATATTTCACAATGAATGACATCAGCAGGACTGGCAAAGTTGGACATTTGAATTGTATTGAATGTGACTAGCCTATAATGCATTGCTCCATATGCAGACATTGAAACACACACAAAACATCCAGAACTACCATGGGTGGGGATGGAACCCTACCACAGTTCTAAATCACACTACAGCAGTACTCAGTCATGGCACGCACTACAGAGATTACTGGCCTGCAACTTTCCCAGTGGTGTATTTCTAGGTGGGTGACAACAGCAGCCTTGCCAAAGTTGAGCATATGAATTGTAGGGAGTGTGAGTACCCTAAAAAGCATTGTTCTCTACACAGACAAACAGACACTTGCCATGTATGGGAGTAGAACACCTACCTAACTACTTTATCACACTACAGCAGTACGCAGTTATAGAATACAATACAGAAATTACTGGGTTACAACTTTCCCAGAGGTGTATTCCTAGGTGGATGACATCAGCAACCTTACCAAGGTTGAGTATATGAATTGTAGGGAGTGTGAGTATCCTAAAAAGCATTGCTTTCTACACAGACAGACAAACATACTTGCTATGTAAGGGATTAGAACACCTACCTAACTACTTTATTACACTACAACAGTACGCAGGTACAGGACAAGCTACAGAGATTATTGGACTATGACATTCCCAGAGGTGTATTTCTAGGTGGATGACATCAGCAGCCTTGCCAAAGTTGAGCATTTGAATTGTTGTTAGTGTGACTACCCTAAAAAGCATTGCTCTCTACACAGTCAGACACGTACACAAACACACACAGTTGCCAAGTCTGGGATTAGAACTCCTACCTAATTAGTTTATTATACTACAGCAGTACACAGTTATGGGACGTGCCACAAAGATTACTGGACTGCAACTCTCCCAAAGGTGTATTTCACATTGGATGACCTCAGCAGGCTTGTCATAGTAGGGCAATGGGGAGTGCAGTGTGTGTGCATGGGGCATAACACATTCATCTATGGGTTCACACACCACATGCGGGCACACACAGGGTCATGTTTCACAGGTACGTGTATACAGCTGCTAGATGACTACTTCCTTGTACAGTCATGTTGCACAGCTGGCGCGTGCACCACATAGTCTGTCATGCTGACAGATACTGGTGGCTAGTATAGGCAGTGAGTGACATCTGCACCTTGTGTGTTTGGGGCCCTTTGGCTGTGTGCTGGGTGGGACAGGCCTGGATGGCTCCTTGTCACAGTCACCCTCTTCCACATGTCCGTCTACCTTTGGCTTATTATATTGTGTTATCCTTACATATCTGTATTCCTATCCACTGTGTGTGCAAGGCATAAGTGGTGCATACCGACAAGTGTCTGCACTAACAACTGCGACTGCCATATATGTCTGGTCCACTGGTGTTTGCTGACATGGCCTTCATGTGTTTAACTGTGTGAGCATGTCCAGTATGACCTTTCAGTATGTTGTTGACTGACATTGCCTACATTTCTCTAAGTGCATGAGCATGTCCAGTATGGCCGTCTGTGTTGCATGTGAGGATCGAGTCCAGGTAGTTTGTACTGCAGTGCTGACCTTTGTGTTGTACACCGACAGGTAGCATGCTGTCTCTGCAGGGTATCCATTGGTCATTTTGCTTTGACTGTTGCTACATTTTTGCATATCGGGGGGCACACCTGACTGCTTCTACATTTCTACACAGGACTGGGGGGACACACCTGACTGTTACTATATTTCTACATAGGATGGGGGGGCACACCTGACTATTTCTACAGTTCCACATAGGATTGGGGGGGGCACACTTAACTGTTACTATATTTCTACATGGGATGGGGCAGCACACCTGACACTTGTACACATTTGCTAGGACTGTACTGGTATGTCTGGTACTCCATTTCAGTCTGTAGTCTTACCTATCGTGCTGGCTATAGGCATATCAGTGTGCCACAGATCTTAGCTTTTAATTACCTACATATTGGTTTCTGACATCCTACCCTTCAGAACTGACATCACACTGCTTGACCTGCTGTAGTCTGTCTGTGTAGGCCCGGGGGGGGGGTCACCCATAGGTCTCATTCAGAGACCATAGCACAGCCTTTGTTTGTGTTTGTCTACACCTGTCCTGCTGGCTGTGACCTGTTGTTGGTTATGTGACCCCCCCCCCCGACTGGCATGTGTGAGTCACTTACCTTGTGGGTGTCCCAGTACTGAGGGTGGTGCTGCAGGGCTGCTATGTCAGATGCACATAGTACACTCCCTACACATGGTTATGCACAGGTAGTGTAATGTTTGTCATCCCTGTTATTGTATGTGAGAGTCAGAGAGAGGTGTTATTCCCTGGGTCCCTCCTGTGTCAGTGTATGTGCTATGCATTGCCTCTTTGCCAGTGCCAGGGCATATTGAGTATGCCTCCTTCTGCTTACTGGGGCAGGCTGAGGTTGTTCCTCCTCTGAGTCACTTTGTGCCTGTGCAGGCCTTGGCAATGGTGGGGAGCTGTGTGGCCCTGCCTCGTGCTGTTCCTGCTGCAGCTGTTTCCACAGGATCATATTGTGTAGCATGGCACATACAAGGAGGATTTGGGTACATGTAGCTGGTGAGTACTGCAAGGCTCCACAGGATGTGTCCAGGCACTGGAACCGTGACTTGAGCATCCCAAATACATGCTCTACTATAAATCTGGTTTGTATGTGTGCCTCATTATGGAGTTCTTGTTCGGGTGTGTGTGCATTTCTGATGGGTGCCATCAGCCATGGCTCCAGTGCGTATCCAACATCCCCCACTAGGTGGGTCTATATTAGATCAGCGAACTCTTAAAAAAGTGAATGCTGATTGATCGGCCTTATGTAAGCGAAAGCTTACAATCTCGAACTGTCAGATCAGCGATTTTTTTCCTAGGGGAAAAAAATCACTAATCCAAAACATATACACACAACACAAGCACACCAAACAAACAGAAATCAACACACATACACCTAAAATCTGACACCTAACCCTACACTAAACTATGTACATACCACTAACTATCCACTTACCTTAACCCAAACCCTAACCCTAAGGTCCGTCACTATTGCACACTCACCTCACCCGCTCCCTAACCCTAATTCACCTAAACCCGCCCTAACCCTCACATCCACACAATCACACAAATACCTAACCCGAGCCTTAACCCTAACTCACCTAACCCACCCTAATACTCACATCCACACAATCGCACACTTACCTGAATCTGACCCGTAACTTTCCACCAGAGCACTGAAAATACCGAAGCAACAGAAACAGACTACTGAATTCTTTCCCTAGAAAAAAAATTGAGTTTTGTTGCTTCGATATTTTTAACTTTCACTAAAACAAGGTTGATCAATCAGCGTTCGCTTGTTTAAGTCCTCACTGATCTAATATAGACCTCACTAGGTGACCGTGAGAGATGTTCCCATTGGCAAATCTGTGGTACAGCTGGGTTAGATGCCAGATGTGGGAATCATGATAGCTTCCAGGGCTGCCAGCACACACATTCATTATTATGCTCTGGGCATCGCACAAGACCTGGCAGTTGATGGAGGGGAAGCCCCTGCAGTTGATATAGACCCTACCCCGCTCACCGGGTGGTGCTTTGATGTATATGTGCGTGCAGTCTATAGCACCCACTACCTCAGGGTATTCTGCTATTTGGTGAAACAGTTGCTTATTACTGGCCAAAGCCTCATGGGTGTTGGAGAAATATATGTGCTCACCGACATGTGATGACATGGCATCCAGGAATTACTGTTTGGTATATACTTCTCAGAAGTTCAGGCCAAAACTAAGGGGCTGTGGATGACCAAGTTTGCAGATGACTGCAAACTGGGTGCAATTATTGAATCCTCAAATGATATCAGTATACTTCAGGAGGGTCTTACGCAGACTAATGACTGGTGTCTTAGTCATGGTTTCAATCTGAATACAAAGAAATGCATCATCATTCCCTTCGGTAAAAACAATGTCCCTTGACACTATCAAATCAACAATAATACTCTATGTACCTGTA
>NC_056727.1:873743072-873788072 GCF_019279795.1 Protopterus annectens
CCCTCATCATGCCTAAATGATCTTTACATACTGAGCTCTGTTGCACAGAGGAGTAGGGCCCTGCATCATACCTAAAAGATCTTTACATACTCAGCTCTGTGGCACAGAAGAGTTGGGCCCTGCATCATGCCTAAAGATCTTTACATACTCAGCTCTGTGGCACAGAGGAGTGGGGCCCTGGCGTTGATCCAGATGACCTTAGAGTGATTAGCAGCTCAAGTGCTGAAGGAGATGAGGTGTGATCAGAAATGGGTCACCTACATCAGCTCATCAGCTCTGTGGGGAGGGACTGATAACTTGAATATAGTCAGGACATGTCTTGGTGGAGACTGGGGCATGTCTGTCTGTGGTGGCAGGCATGTTATAACGGTAACAGGGGGCATGAGAAAGCTGACAGTGTCAGCATTAATGCCTAAATTGTCATGCTCATGCCACTCTGTATCTTCTACAACATATTAAAAAACTCATTCTTAGCCATGTATATGATGTTTCACCCCATGTTTTGCCTTTCTTGGAGGAAAATAATATCCCTTAGAGGCCAAAGATCATAAGATCATTCCATGCTTGGAGAAGAAGCACCCGTCCTCAAGACCACAGTGAGACCAAGTCAGGACACCCTGTCCAGATCTTGTATTTATCAGGATAATCCAGGAAGGAGAAAAAAATTAGTGGCGGGGTATTTAGGCATGGTCAAAAATAAGCAGCAACAGATAATGGAGGCCAAAACATTAGATGAAAAGAAAGCTACATAAAAAAATTATACTCCCAAACTATTCCTACCACAGTATCAACAAACAATATAGAATAAGCATTTTGGAGGGCTTTACTCCCTTGTACCTCAATGTGGGGGTTCTGACTTCACACTATGTACTAACGCTAATGTTTCACTGATCTGGTAAAATGTGAAAAAATACCAGAAAACTCCTTATCACAGGATCATAGGAGATTGCTAGGCTATTGACCTGGAGGTCATTTCAAGCCTAGCTGTTTCATCCCAATATAATACCATAGAAATGCTAGTCAATATCCAAGATTGCATTTAGTGATGACTGCCCATGTCCAGAAGGGTTGTGGGCTCTATCCCCGATAAGAATGCCCCATCCACTTGTCCAGATTCCTCTTGAACAGTGTCATAGAGGTGCTCTGTTTCACATGAATTGATAGCCTGTTCCAAAGACACGGCAGTCACTGAGAGATAAATCTGGCCCTCCTACTGCTTAGGAACTTCTGACATGCTAAAACATTGATATAAATGTACCATAATATATTTTCAAGGTTTTCATGCATGATAACACATTATATTATAAACTGTAGCTCTCCCTTGGAATTTTACTAATACAATGCAGAGTGATGCACACAACACATCAACATTTTTCTTCACCCTAGCAATCCTGTTCTTTAATACTTTACTTTAAAAAAGAATTAAGGACACGAAACATAAAGAGTTTTGCATTCATTTCCTCCTGCAGAACTCTACTTCTCTTATGATTGTTTTTACAGTGCTGTTCAGTTTTTCTCTATAGCTCTCAAGATATTAGGCTGGCATAGTAGATTGTCACTCAATACATCATGGTCTGAAGATTAGAAGAGATGTTGTAGCCTGGCAACAGTAAATTATCAGTTTCCTTTTTTCTTGTTAATTCAGTTTGTTAGTGACTCTGACATATCCTCTCAACTACCAGCTCTCCTTTAAAAAATACTATGTGAAGAAAGAGCTGAGTGCTTAACAGATGCCCAACCCCCTATCTAAATTAATGCTCAGTCAGTCTCTTTCTCCTACCCATCTCTCTGCCTGCCCTGTCTGTCTGCTATGTATCTGTCTAGCTGTCTATTTGTCTAGCTATCTGCCTACTACCTAAACATCTATCTAAGTGAATAATGATGGACTGTGTGGGGAAAAAAATGTTGAGATGGTTACCTGTCAGCAGATAACTGTATCCTTACATATATGTGTCCCTTGTTTTTATGGGCCCACACTTATGCTAAGTCCAGAGTCTTTCATTCCAGTACACATTACGACACACAGGACTACAATTTTGTTTTTTCATACCAGCCTAATAATGTTAAAACACTTATTGCATGCAAAATTGTAATTTTCTTTCATTCTTTCTTTGACACATTCTTTGTGAAATCTGGAATATTTGGTAGTTACTTCCTATCTGTCACTGTTATCACTGTCAGCTTCACTAGATTTCATGGACGGCTGCTTAATGACCACACTGTCAGAACCAGTCATTTGATAAGGTATGTGGTTGTGGAACCTTCCATATTACTTCAACAGATGTATATTGAACTAAAGCAAATATACCCAGGCTGTTTTGTGGCACTGAGTAATGGAATATACCAGAAATGTTTGCATTGCATTTCTTCCATGACTTTACACAATGTAATGAAGACGTCATACATTTACCCTAAACATACACCTCCAGGTCCTTTCTAATATGATTCAGATATAAAAAAATGTGTAAATCTACAGACTTCAGTATTAAATTGATGTAGAAAAATGGCTGAATAAATGAATGAATGAACAGAATAACTTCCTTTTGTTTTCTATGTCACTGAAGATGTGGTGTAAAGAGATAATGCAGCAGTACAATGCACAATGCTAACAAAATGAATGTAACACACTAGGTCTTCTTTCAGCTTTTCCCGGTTAGGGGTCACCACAGTGGAACTCCAGTACGCTAATGATTGGCAGTGGATTTTTATGGTGCCACGTTGCCAGCCTGATGCCCAACCTTCAAAGAAGGCACACCCATTCATGCATGCACCTACCCGCATGTCTTTAAACGTCACTCGACCGCAGGGAGGACATGCAGACTTCACACAGAAGGCGCTCCAATTGAGAATCGAATGGGAGAACCTCTTGCTGTGAGGCGACGGGCCAGAAATAAAATAAGCACTGCGTTACAGAGTACTTGAAAATTTGCAGTGAAATTGCTATGCAGAACTCCTTGGGGCCTACCACCAGCAGAACTGTGAAAAAAAAGTATGACATCAGAAGAGAGAGCTAGCTACATTTAAGACAACAGAGTGCAATGCCACATGTGTTCCACTGTGGCATTGTCTGCCACATCATTCAGACTAATTTTATATAAAGGACTACTTCAAAAAGCACTGCATGTTGAAACACACAAGAAAGCTCATGGATGTACTAACGACAATTTAATCAGTGCACTTGTTCCTGTATTTGCAGGGCTTTCTTCATGTTTTTAGCAACATTTGAAAATATGCTGCATATAATAGATATATGATATAATATGTATACATTATGTAAATCACCATAAGAGAAAACCAAAACTTTATGTCATGTACAATTCTGATTTTCAGCTGAAGAAAAAAAGTGATATTCACATAAAAGATAAGTAGAAAGTACAGTGACTATGAATTTCACCTCTTACTAAATCTAGAATGCTGTACTTAGTTTGGCCTCATCTATACTATAACAAAATCAGAGTGCACAGAGACATAAGTGGGAAAGTGATTCAAATAGACAAATAAACCATGTTAAAAGAGTTCATAAGATTCAACCAATCCGCTTCAATAACTGAGCCACCACCCTTGCTTAGTTAACATCAATGGAAATATAACTACCAATCAAAACTCATCTCTGCAGCTGTCGCCCTTTTAAGATCAGCTTCAATGGAATCATACCATTAAGCCCAGATGTGTGGTCTGCGCGTATGTTTGCTATCCATCGAATTTCAGTAATTTCAGTTTTATTATGTATATCACCACCATGCTGGTCATCTAAAACAATCTTTAATACCATATTTTTGATTTAAAAGGAAATGAAACAGTTTGTAACAGTATCTGAGGAAGGGATTTTGGCTAAAAGCACTTATACTGTATTACTTTTATCATTTTATAGCTGTTATTTTAATAAACAGTTTTGTGGTGGCACACCCGTTTGTTTTGTTTTGTCTTAGTTACGTTTAGTATCGGGTTACCTTTAGTGACTCAGAAGATTTATTGTCCCTCTACTTTATATATTTAGATAATTAGAGATTTACACTTACATACATAAACACGCACTACACACCCATATAGTTAAAATAAATATAAGTGATTAGTCCGGTCTTTCAGACAGTATTCATACAGTTAAAAATACTTCCATTTATGCAAGTACATGGCACATCTCACCTGAAGAGCAATGTATATGTCTGTCAGAAAGCTGTTTGAAAACAGGATGTCACCTAGCTGATTACTTATCAGATAAAAGTAAGGTATGTACTGGGAGGGAGAAGGGTATAATAAAGCAAAGAATGTAAACAAACACTAACCAAAAAAAACCAAATATACAAAATAAAGCTTCTGGTGCCATGCATGAGGTTGGGACTGAATAAAAAATGGCAAAAGCTTTGCAGAGTCCATTGATACGTCATAGCAATCATATCATTCAAAGTCAAGCCGATGCATTCCAGTTACAGAATCAACTCAGCAATATCATTCTTTCCCAGCTCACATTTTTTTGCTTGTTTCATTATTTAATAAGATGACACAATATACTATATTTTTCATCCCTATCAAACTGACAATGTACATAGGTAAAGAAGTAGTTTTCCTGGGTCTATGTTTACTGATTGAACATCTATTCATCGACCAAGTACCATCGATCAGATGTTTCATCGAAGAGGCATATCAATGAAAATAATCTTCTCAAAGAGCCATAGTCAGCCCACACACAGAAGACTAGCTGGTATGTAATGGAGGGTCATTCACCAAACCCTGTTCATGTAGTGGGCTGCATCCCCCACACCCCCTGCTAATTATATACACCAACTCCGAGATTGCACTACAGTGGGGAAAGGGCAAATTTCCTTATCCCTACTATAATGTGATCTTAGTCAGAACTACATGCTGTTTTGTTTCTGTGGGCAAATTATATTTGCCCTTTCCCCACTGTAGTGCAATCTCGGAGTTGGTATATATAATTAGAGGGGGTGTGAATGGCCATTCAGTACATACCATGTGCCTTTTTGTATGTGGGCCAACTATGACTCTTTGATAAGATTATTTTTATTGATTTGCCTCTTTGATGAAATGTCTGATCGATGGTACATGGTCGATGAATAGCTGTTTGAAAATGTACCATCAATCAGTAAACATGGACCCAGTTTACCTATACTATACTGGCTTGGGTGTAAATAGTTACATACCACATTATCATTTTTTGCTTATTTTTCTGCTGGCTTCCTGATGGTGTCCATAAGCTGGATACTTTAAGTGATGCTTACAGTGCGCACACTGCTGTTGTATACCAAACAGTGGCATTTAGTCATCTTCTCATTCTGATTATGCAGATGCATATGCCCATTTGTAATTCTAAAGCAGAGACCAGACACAATTTGCTCAACTCAGGCCCATGCATATTAAAGGAGTTCTGAACCGATATAATATATCACCTACTTTAAATATGCTTCACTTCTATAAATATGTACTTGTCTGTGTACAGGATAGATCAATATAAGCTACGGGCATTCCATTTGCTATACTTCTTTTTTCATTAGGCTTTGTAAAAACAATCATCATGAAGTTTCTCCCTTAATGGTCGTGCTGTACATTGTATTTGTATACAATATGTTACATTGCTACGGTGCATTATTGATTCTTAAATTCTGCTGTACACTGGATTCTAATACTTGTAATTGTTTGCTTGTTTGTGTCTAATACTTGTAATAATAACTATATTCTGATGTCTGTTTTATCCTTTGCATTTGCAAAAATGGCCTGGGTTGTAGCACAAACAAGTCTTTAGATGAGTACACTAACCCATTTAATAAAATAAAACAAAATAAAATAAATTAATAGTCTTGCTTACTCTATAACACCATCAATAATTCTTGCCTAAACTTATGTACGTTACAATGCAAAGATGACTTTTAATGTTCTGTTGCAGAAAGCCCTCATTACAATAAGCAATAATCTTAGAGACTAAAGTTATAACACCTTCATAGATATATGGGTTAGTAACCAAAAAACATGAGGAAACAGTCCAGAAGCAAAACTAAATCTCCAAAAGAACTGGACCGAAGCAAAGACACAATAATACTCCATTCTTTATTGGCACAACAAGTGACAGAAGACAGTTTAATGCTCACAGTAAATTATATGTGTTTTCGTCCGAGAACCTCCCAGACTTCATCATAAAATACAGTACAAATGCTTGCATTTAAATAAGAACCCACCTTCAAAACAATTGATTCCCAATTTAGAATTAAAAAGACATACCCATCAACCATGAATAATATTCAATATAAAATGTTTTTTAAAAACCTCCTAAAAACTGTAAAAAAGCATTGTGATAATATAAATATATATTAAATAATATATATTAAAATATACACATATATGCCACAAACAAGTTATAATTTAGCTGCTCTTAGTTTTAACAAGGGAAGCAAGGAAATATGGTCATTAAGATCTGGATGTTTATTTGCCTCCAAGTCTATTTGCAAGTAAGTTTCCCTAAATTCTAACTTTGTTTCCCAGGGACCCTCTCTAATGTCCCTGGACAACAATTCCAGAACAAAAATTTTAAAATTAGCCCCCTCACATTGCAGTGTGTGCCTAAAAAGTGCATTCTTAGTATTACACTTTTTGATATAATTAAGATTCTCATATATAAAGTGTTTTAATTGCCTCTCAGTTTTCCCCCACATAAAATCCATCACACTGATAACACAGGGCAATGTATACTATAAAAGAAGTGTTACAATTGGTGTATGTTCTACCCACCAACTTTTTATGTTTTGCCTTAATAAAAACACTTTCATCATGAATAATGCAGGGACATTGAGGGCAGGCACCACACCTGTATCTACCAACTTTTCTGTGAGAAAAAACAGGCTTATAATTGTTTTGTTCCAACAATTTTTTTATGTTCTGTCCCTTTCTGTAAATAACCTTAAGGGGCTGGTTCTTAAAATCATCCAGATCTGTAAATTCAACAAATCTATTCCATTCTTTCTCTAAAATGCCTTTAAGGAAATAGGCATCGCCACTAAAATTTGTGACAAAAGCTGTTATAATGCAGATCAGAAGTCTCATCAACTGCCTTTTTACCCGCCATAAAAGAACCAGTTCCTAATATTGGGGTGTATTTATCCTGTCTGCCCATAAGGACCTCATTTTTAACATCCAAAATCAAGTTCTTAGAATAGCCCCTTTCCTCATACATTCTTGCTATAATCACATTCCGTGTGAAAGTCCTCCTCTAATGAGGTCATGCGGCTAGCCCTAACCAACTGACCTTTAATGATACCTTTTTTTTGAAAAGCAGGATGGGCACTAGAATACCAAATATAGAAATTTGAAAAAGTTTTCTTCCTATAAATTTTATATTTAACCCCCCCCCCTCAATTTTAGAAATAAAACATCCAAGTAATGCATAAAATCAAAGGTGACCTGATGGGTAAATTCTAAAAATGTGGTAGTTTGTGCCAAGCAACCCATAAATTCATCCAACCTTTGAAGTTGTCCCCCCAAAACAAACAAATGTCATCCAGAAATCGTTTGTACATACTCCAACACTTGGAGAATGTACTATTTAATACAAATTTGCGCTCCCATATAGCCAAAATAATATTGGCATATGTGGGAGCACAATTGGCACCCATGGTAACTCCGCGCTCCTGCCGAAAGAACTCCCCTTCAAAAAATATGAAGTTGTTCTTGAGAATCAATTTGGCCAACTCTATACAAACAAAGATGTCATTATCTGAGACCCCTTCCTGTAGTCAAAGAGCCTCTTCCAACCATATTAATCCAATATCGTGGGGAATTACAGAGAACAAATCAGTGATGTCAATATTGACAAAAATCAGTTCTTCCGAGAACAATTCCGACTTAACATTACTTAAAAAGCCCCAGAAATCCAACAAAATGTGCCCTTCACCTTTACACAAACTTTTCAGTTTCCAATCCAAATATTTGGCCAAAGGGGCAATTTCTGAACCTTCTGAGGCCACAATAGGTCTCAAGCAAGGACCCTGGGTATTTTTACGTACTTTGGGTATTCCAAAGATGGATGATACTCTTGGTTTGTTGTTTTCCAAATATGCATGCATTGAAAAATCAATGGCACCTTGATCAAACAAATCCTTTAAGGCAAAATCAATGTTGTGATAGGAAATATTGATCTCATTGATGGAAACCAGACTGTATTTGGTTTCATCGTGCAAAATAGACCACATCTTGTCTTCATATAAGATCCTATCCATTAGTACAATTCCCCCTCCCTTGTCCAGTTCCATCACCCTAAAATTAGGATTAGAACACAGGTCCTGCAATAATTTTTGTTCCTCTATGGGTAAATTGTAAGTAATTTTATAATAAGGGTGCACCCTATGCACTTCCCTTTCAAGGACCTGTTCCAAATTTCTAAGCTGGGGATGAAGAGGGGGATTGTATGCACTGAGTTTCTTAGGAACTGTGGTCTGTGTTGTCAGAGCCACTTGACCAAAGGTGTACTCTAAATTCAATTTGTGTACAAATATCTTGATGTCTAATATGACATTTGAGAGGTTACTGTTCTGTGTTGGAATAAACTTAAACCCTTTCATGAACAGTCTAAAAAAATCCAAAATAACTATCACATCACTGTAATTAAAAATATGAAAACTGGAAGAACTAAAAACATTGTGGTCTCTTGTAATCACCAAATCATCATTCAGCTCTGGTACCTGGGGTACCCCCTCCCTTCCAGTATCCTGGTTCCCTGTAAAAATGGCTGTCCTAATGGTTATTCAAATTTCTAATTCTTTCAGACCTACGGGGGGGGGGGGCAAACTCATTCTCCTGGTCTGGATTGCCAGTTTCCTGCATTTGGGAAGAAGAATTCTGATTGTTGTGCATATCATGAAGGCCATGTTCATTTGTGTTTGGTTGCTGCCTATATACCCATCACCTTCTTGTAGTGTAAAATTATGCTGTGCCTTCGGAGCAGGGTACTGTTTACCATCCCTATAATACTTCAGGTCCCTATCCATTTTCCTATACTTCCTTTTCAAAATATCATCACATCTCTCTTCCACACAACATCTAACATCAAAATATCTGGCCCTTTCATTTTCAGTCCCAAAGAGCAAGTCACTCGCAATGGCATTATTTAAACTGTCAATATACAACTTTAAATTGTCCATTTAATGCTTATTGTTTTTTATAATAACCCTCAAAATATCTAAACTGCATTTATCAAAAATGGCTATGAGTTCTAACTGAAACTCAGAGCCTACAATAACATTATTCAGGTATTTGCAAACCCGTAGACCCTTGGGGACAATACCAGCCATGATACATTCATTCAAGTACATATTGGGCAGGATTCACGAAGGCTTGCACGGAGTCTAAGAGTAGTGTAAGACTCCATGCAGCCCTCACGATCCAGGAACAGCCTGAAATTCCATGTAAGAGACCAGCTAAAACGTCTCTTACATGGACTGGGAGTGGATATGCAAATCACCTCACTTGCAGCCGAAAGGCATGCAAATGAGGTAGATTAGTGATCCACGAAGCTCAAACCAGCCCGTGTAAGAGTCGTGTTAGCTGCAGAAATGTACTCAGTTGACAACTGAGTACATTTCTGCAAATAACACAATGGAGCCATGTCAGCTCCAAATAAAGAGTGCATATGTGTCAGGCAGCATGCCAATGGCCAAATATGTGGCCATTGGTAAGGTACCCTGATGCAAATATGAGCAATAAATATTTTTTTTTCGGCAATACACAGCGCAGCCCCGCACAAATGGGCTGCGCTATATAAAACATAAAAATGAAGGTTATAAACCCACAAATGTGGTTTTTATGCAATACATGGATTCACAATGCAGGGACCAGCAGACCAAAAACAACATGGCCACCGTTTAGTGGTTGCTAAAGGGGGAAGCTGAGTCTAAGACATGTAACTAAGCATTAGTAGGCAATCTGATGTAAATGAGTGTTGGGATACTGAATCCCACTGTCACATAGCAAATGAGCACATTCTGAGTAGTGTAAGAGTTACATAAGGGGGAGGAACAGAGTAGGAGATAGGTGACATCACAGGGGGGGGGAATGGCAGAAGGAAATGCAGTTCATTGAAGGTCAGTGTTACATGACAGATATCAGACACATATCATGGAAAGAGGAGTGCCACAAGATAAGCATGGAAAAGTCAAGAAATGGAAGGTGTACACTGTAGCCAACACCAAAGTTTCTTGCTGGGTATGTATACGCACGTGTGCGCGCCAGGAGGTGCGAGTAGGCCAGTGTGCGCGCGTGTAAGGCAGACTGAGCATGTGGGAGCCCGTTAGCAGACTTGTAAGACTGTTTGCGCTGGTGTGCGTGTGTTTTAACCCGGATAAGTAGATTCTAAACTGTGTAAGCATGTGTGCGCACGTGTAAGCCACTGTGAGCGTGTTTCCGCTGGTATGCGCATTGCTCCCCCCTAAGGAAACAGAAAGGAAAAAGGAAGCAACAGAATTAGTAAGAAGCTAGCAGGGAATACTGCTGGAGCTAGCAGGTGAAAACAATTAGAAGCAGGCAATTACACAGGCAGAATAGTAGCCCAGCCCAGCACTTAAAACTCTGCAAACAGCAGTGCAGGATGTTTCTCTCAAGAGACACTGCAAGACAGGAGTAAGCTATTAGAAGTGAAAACTGAAAAAGCTTAACTCACAGCAGAAATGTTAGGGTCTGCCATAGCTGTCATAAAGAGACATAGGCGACTTGCTGAGGGTGGTGACAATGCAAATGGTGCCAGACAACCCACAGTAAGGAGATGGAGAAGAGTGTACAGGCCCAGGGTCACCTACCACGGGTTACAAGAGCTGGAGATAGTGGAGCGCTATAGAGTGGACAGAGACCTCCTGCAGCAAATTGTCGAGCTGTTCAGGCCACGCCTCACACACAGAACCAACAGAGGGGAACCCATCCCAGTGGAAACCAAGGTATGTGTTGGCCTAAGAATACTAGCAACAGGTACCTTCCAGAGACCAACTGGTGATATGATGGGGATATCACAGGCATCAGCCTCCAGGGTACTGCACTAGTTCCTGGATGCCATGTCAGCACATGTCGGTGATCATGTATATTTCTCCAATGCCCGTGAGGTATTGGCCAGCAATTTGCGTTTCTTCCAGCAAATAGCGGAATACCCTGAGGTAATGGGTGCAATAGACTGCATGCACATACACATCAAAGCACCAGCTGGTGAGCAGGGTAGGGCCTACATTAACCACAAGAGCTTCCCCTCCATCAACTACCAGGTCATGTGTGATGCCCAGGGCATAATAATGAATGTGTGTGCTGGCTGCCCTGGTAGCTACCATGATTCCCATATCTGGCATTTGACGCAGCTGTACCAGACATTTGCCAATGGGGACATCCCACATGGACACCTAGTGGGGGATGCAGGTTATGCACTGAAGCCGTGGCTGATGACACCCATCAGAAATGCACACACACCTGAACAGGAATGCCATAATAAGGCACACACACAAACACGTAATGTAATAGAGCGTGTGTTTGGGCTGCTCAAGTCATGGTTCCGGTGTCTGGACACATCTGGTGGAGCCTTGCAGTACTCACCAACTACATGTACCCAAATTTTCATGGTATGTGCTATGCTACATAATATGATCCTGCAAAAACAGCTGCAGCAGGACCAGCATAGGGCCAGGCCAAACAGCCCCTCACCATTGCCAAGGCCACCACAGGCAGAGCGTGACTCAGAGGAGGAACAACCTGAGCCTGCCCCAGTAGGCAGAAGGAGGCGTGCCCAGTATGCCCTGGCCTTGGCAAAGAGGCAACGCATAGCACATACACTGGCTCAGTAGGAACCCTGGGAATGATACCCCTCTCTGACTCACTCATATAATAACAGGGATGCCTAAAATGACATAACCTGCTCACAAACATGTACAGGGAGTGTAGTATGTGCATCCGACAGAGGCAGCCATGCAGCACCACCTGAGGCATGACTGCCATGTGTTAAGCAATGTAACACCATGTAGTATATGCAAACTTGATGACCCTGACTAACATCCTACCCTCACCAAGCATGATGCCACAATATGAAGATGAGATGATCAATTGCAATAATTGGCTGAAGTATTGCTGTTAGTCAAAGGGGATCCAATGTGTGCCAGCCTGGGATGACATGCTGAGCATGACATGATGCTCCACCTGCTAGGGGTGGAGTGCACCTATCAGTCCTGGCTTTATGGATACTGGCAAAGGCTGTTGTTACCCCCAGCGTGCCTTGAATAGGTAAGGCTCAAAACACAAACCCACCGCCATAGGTATCACAAGGGATAAGAACCTAGATGTAATGCTACCCAATGCCAGATGTCTAAACAGCAAGATGCATGCAGTCTAAACTCCCCCAGTATGGAGAATGCTGATATCTGTCCTGTAACAGAAAACTGGGTCAAGGCTCACAACATCACCCTAACACTACCAGGTTACACCTCATACTGTGCTGTACAGCCTCAAAACATGGAACAAGCTACAAAAGGAGGGTGACTAGCAATAATTGTCAAGGATAACCACACCCCCATGTTGGTATCACAACAAGAAGCAGCATGGACTAGCCATGGTCAAGTAATAGTGGCTAAAACTGCCTCCCAGTTTATAGCCTGCTACAGACTACCGTCCTAACACCAGGAACTGCACTTGGCCTATGTTGGAATACATGAATATATCAAGCCCTCCAAACCGCATTATATTGGGTGACTGAAAATACCCAAACATAGACTGGGAGCATTATTCTAGCTCCAACACCCTAGGACAAAGGTTCCTAGAATCCATAAATCAAAATGCTCAGGAACAACGTACCACTCCCACAAGAGGGGTAAGCATACTGGATGTGATAATCAGCAACATGGGTACTGGATGGCAAGATGAGAAGTGTATCCCTCACTGGTAAGATAAGACCATAGAGTAATCACACCGGATATACACATCCTGACCACAGTCCCTGGCCAGAAAACCACAGTGAAAAACATGTGTAAAGCAAATGTTGCACTCCTCCAAATTGATGTGGAATCCATTAAAGGCCCTGTGCAGGTGCAAAATATGGGCCACACCTCAGAACCTGTTATACAAGCATTCCATGAACACTGCCAGGAATGCATGGATTATGCAATCCCAAATAAAACCAAGACACAATGCCATACACGCAGGTGTCTGGCATGGTGGACCCCAGCCATTACCAAACCATGCAAAAGAATGAGGAAGCTACTACATGATAGAGCAAACCTAAAAAGGGAAGTAATCTCTGATCAGTAGTATGGCAATAAAATATGTCCACTCATACAATCCACTAAGGCCAGCTACAACAAGTTGAATCTGTGAATCTTGAGGCAGTGTTACACCCGCCCCATGTACACAGACAACCCTCACCTCCCCCCAAGAAATACAAATATATGTGAGAGATGCAACCATTTATCCAAACCAGAGGCTGAGCTCTCTCAACTCAGTACTGTCAAAAATAGTCAGGAGGAGAAGGTAACCACACACACCACAAACCCAGTCTCACATAGACCTATCACAACTGCAAACCAAAGACATAAACACAGAAAAACATTCCCGGAGGCTCTAATTACAAACACACCACATCAACAGAGGCCTCAAAAGCAGACACCCAAGCAACCACTACCTCCAAACATAGCACATGCAACACATAGTACACAAAGCTGGTGTGCCAAACAGTCACAGGCCAGAAGGAGAAACAACATGCCTGATCCAGTTGTAATAGGTGACTCCATAGTCAGACATGCTGCTGTCCTGCTCACCAGACTGAACAAGGGAAAGGGTACAGTAAGCTGCCTGTAGGCTGCTACAATATGCCACATAACACAAGTATGCAGGTCACTCCAAATCAAGTACAAATATAATGCAGTCATTGTCCATGCTGGCATGAATGACCTAAGATGTACCTCCCCGGACTACATGAAAAGAGACATAGATGAGCTCTCCGATTATGTAGTTCAGGCCAGTATGACACTGACCTTGTGCAGCATCCTACCCTCACCAAGAATGATGCCACAGTACAAACACAGAATGATCAGCTTTAACAAGTGGCACAATTACTGGTGTCATTCCAAGGGGATCCAATGTCTGTCTGCTTGGGATGTCATGCTTGACAAGCCACGCTGCTGTGCCAGGGATGGCTTGCACCTGTTACCCCTGGGTGTCTGGATATTGGCTAAGGCTCTTGCCACCTCCATAGAGCCTTTTGTAGGCAAGGCTGAAAAGACTAACCCACCTCCCTAGAAAACATAAGTGGAAAGAAACATAAGGGTAATGCTGCCCAATGCCAGACATCTAAACCTCAACATGCATGCTCCCGAGGCCCTCCCTAGTATGGAGAACATTGATGTCCATGCAGTGACAGAAACCTGCAGCAAGGCTCCTGACAGCACACCAGCACTACCAGGTTATACCTCATATCATGCGTTATGGCCCCAAAACCTGGACCAAACCATAAAAGGAGGGGGAGTATCCATATTCAGCAAAGATACCCACACGCCCAGGTAACTGACAATGCATGAAGCATCGGAGACCACCCATGTGCAACTACCCGTAGGCAAAACTGCTGTACAGTCTGTAGCATGCTACAGACCACACTCTCACACACAGGAACCCCACTCAGCCTTCCTGAAGACACTGGACAGTATGAATGTCTCACCAAATACCAAACAAGGTACTCACAAATTACCACATAGGTGGTAATCCATTATGTATGGAAGGAGTAATCAGGGACCTAGGGACACAAGTGGACAGTAACCTGTCATGTGACACTCACATTGCCAACATGGCTAGGAAGACCGTCTATATTGGCCACCTTAACATGAAAGGATTCACATCTACGTCAACAGAGGTTATTGTGCCCCTATACTGTTCTCTTATCAGGCCCATAATTTAGTACAATGCCTCATTTGGGATGTACCTTACCCGACACCTGCAGCAGTTAGAAAGACCTCAAAGGTACCTCACCAACATGATAAAGGGTCTCAAATATATGTCATATGCTGCCTGGCTGTAGACACCCCAGCTGTATGCAGTCACATACTGCCTATGCAGAGGCGATGTATGCCTGTTGTACAAGGCCATGTCCAACACAGGATTAATGGACATGCTCCACCCCAGAAAACCCAAATCCATCGAAGCTGTGAGAGTGAGAGATGTCAACCTCAACACATAATGAAATAGGATGTGCTGGAGGGACAGATACATAACCCAGAGGCTCCCTACACCCTGGAATGGAATCCCACTCCATGTTAGGCAGAGCCCCTCACTGACTCTCTTCAACAGGAATATTGCCAAGTGGATGGGTGATCGTAGATGTACACTGGGGGTCTTCACTGTGTCACGTCCAGACAGAGGCACAGTAAAGTAAATCCTAAATGGCCATAATATTCACATAGCAAGGGGTGGCGAAAGCCACACACACTCTGGCTAGGCTTATAAATGCCCTAGGGTGGATAGGCTAGTATGAACCTATGAACCTATGAAGATACAAATTGTACAGGACACTAAGGATAATCACAAGGCTTTCTTAACTGATGGTAGGAACCTTGTTGGGAATTCACAAATATGCTCTGAATCACTCAAATATTACAAACAATATACCAAACATACACACATATTGCCAACATCCAACCTGACAGGTGCAGTGCAACCCCCCCCCCCAAAAAAATGCCAAATATCTATCCCAGCAGAGTGCTGGCCCCTTGACATTGCAGATGCTGAGGTTACAGCCAGCATCTACAAAGCAAAACACACAGCATCAATGGTACGAGATGGTGTCCTGGGCTGAGTCCAACATGGACTCCAAGAAGAATGGAACACCAAATAACACTACTGCTCAATGCCAGCCTTACCACAGGATATGTACCCAAAGAGCAGTATACAACAACAGTTGTCCTTCTACACAAAGGTGTTGCCTGAATGGATACTGCAAACTACCACCCCAGAATCCTGACAAGCTTGGTCTGCAAAGCTATGGAAAGGATCAGCATGTACCTCAGACATAAAAATATTGGGGACCTAGTGACACTGGACCCTACCCAGTGTGGCTTTCTTAAGTGCAGATCCTGTCCCTTAAACATGTTTGACTCATTTGAAACAGTCATTAAGGTCATTGATGAGGGGAATGTGATCCACACAGCCTAGCTGGACCTTGCAAAAGGCTTCCATACAATACCCCATGTGTTCATTATAGATAAGCTCACCAGCTTAAATATAAACCCCTATGTCAGTAGAGGGGTTGCAAACCAGACCAGGGACAGAACTGACATGGTCAGAAATGCTGCAGCCATGTCAGACTACAAACCAGATACAACTGGCATCCCACAAGGCTCGGTCCTGGGACCTCCCTTGCTTGGTATATATGTCCCATAGGTACAGGCCAACATGGAAGGACTGTGTCTGAACAAGTTTGCAGAGGACTACAAACTGGCCACCATATCTGACCCTCCAGCTGACACAAGCATCCCACAAAAGGGCCACATAGAAAAAGACAACTGGTGCCATAGCCATGTCAGCAAGCTAATTGCAGAAAAGTGTATAGTCAACCCCTGTGGATATACAGTAAGTGCCCACCAATTACCACATAGGTGTTAACCCATTAAGTACTTAAGATGTAATAAGAGACCTGGGGACACAAGTTGATAGATATCTTGCATTGGACAAGCATGTGGCTGTAGTGGTTACAGAAACATACCATATACCCACCTAATCATGCAGGTAGTCAGATCTAGATCAGAGGAGGTCATTGTGGCTCTGCAGTCATCCTTCATCAGCGTCACAATTGACTACAATGGCCCCTGTGGGATGTACCTCAGCAAACACCTCCATCAACTGGAAAGACCCCAAAAGTACCTCACCAGGAGTATCAAAGAGCTTGAACAGATGCCAAGCGTTGCCTGATTAAACAAACTGCAGCTCCACACACTGCCATACTGCCCGCCCAGAGGCAAGCTGTGCCTGATATATAAAGCCATGTCCAAGCTGGAATCAATGAACATGCTGCACCTTGTACAATCTGAATGGCAGTGAGCTATGCACATGAGAGACCTGAACCCCAGCACTGACATACATAGGACATGCTGTACTGAATGATCCATAACACAGAAGCCACACCCACTCTTGAGTAAACTCCCAGTACAGGTTAGCCAGAGAGTCACTCATCGACTCTCCTCAAGAGGAATCTTGATGAGTGGATGGGAGATGGCAGGTTTACCCTGGGTATCACTGTTATGTCATGGGTAGATGGAGGCATAGTATACTAACCATGACATATGTCATGGCAAACTCCAGTTACAATGTGTGTCGAAGGAGAAACACACTCTCTGACTAGCATTAGAAATGGCCTAGGGCACATCGCTAGTGTTTGCCAATGTCCACCTATGTTGTGGAATACACTACCAATGTTGGACAAGCCTGGTTTAAGTAGTCCATATCTGAACATAATGCAACATGGTCATATGTGCACAACTGGCCCCTAACCAGTCCGTTGTGCTCACTATGAAAATTTAAAGCAGTGATAGGACTAAAGCCCAGGATACTGTCCACCACAGTGAAAGTACTGAACCAGTACACTAGACGGTACTACAGTGTTAGGTCAGTATGAAAGGATGTTGACAATTGTATGCAAAGTATCCCATGCAAACCCTGCAGGCACAGTATAATCCCTGTTGTGTTCAGACACAAAGCAGTTGGCCAGTAAGTACACAACATGACACCCAACACACAACCATAAATGTGAGATATTGTTGAAGTTCACACTCATCCATAAATGTGGTGGACTGCAGAGTTCAACATATGGAAAGCTCACACTGGGCATGTTCGCACACTTTGATAAATGAGACATATGTCAGTCAACATGCCATGGAAAGCCTGAACTGGGCATGCTCACACACTTAGGCCATATCTCAGTTTAGCAGTTGGCCACACATATCTGGTATTTGTACATGTTATTCCAGGAACCAACCACATTACAGCAATCTGCCCAGTGCACACAGTTAAATGACTACAGAGACATAAGTGATACAGTGGATCCCTCTCATATTCAAACATCTTCCACAGATACACAAGTTGTTCATAGAAACAGGGAATGCTATGGCAATAAAGACCTGCAAACAGTCTATCAGCAACAAATATTGTGCATCTGACAATTAAACATATGGGTGTAGAGGTCAATATTAGGCTGTTTGCCCTAGGGAATAAAAGCTTAGCCAGAGTGTGCTTGGCGTCTGCCTCCCCAGTACAGTAGGCTACTGTGCCACTGTAAAGTAGGTCACCTAAGGCACCGTTTGAGGCTAGTGTGCTGTGCCTCCATCAAGCAGGGACACAGTGGAGATCCGAGGGGTTGAATTTGCTATGCCACATCCATGTGGTTGGTGTTTGCTGGAAGAGGGATGGTGAGGACCTCTAACAGTAAGTGGGCGTCAATAACAGAATGAGGGAGCCTTATCTGCAGTGTCTGGACAATTTCACTGTCAACACTTTGTCGTGATGATTATGAAGAATTGAAGTGTCATGCCAGTACTGTTCAGAGATGTCCTCCCTCTGTGGGCTACTGCTCTGCAATGTATTAGCTCACTCCGTCTGTTGGGCAGCTCATATATGGCTGGTGTACACCTGACAGGTGTCCTGTTGTGGAGGAGTCATGGGTATATTTGGGATAGCATGATCAATGCAAACCTTCCACATGCTCATAGAATGCAATTGTCAAGGATTATGCAGAGTGGCCTGTATACTCCCCCAGCATGGGTTCTTTGAAGTCTTCCACCCCAGTCTTCACAAGTGCAAAGTCTGCTTTTGATAAATACACTTTGTTTGCAGTGACAGCCTTGCCTGGGGGTGGGGATGGAATATGGATGTCCAGGGAAAGGTGAGTATGGTCAGATATCAACAATGGTGGTCTACCTCTGGTGTGGAACAGTGAGTACCCATGTTGCAGATGGTCAGGTGCAATATGTATTCCCCCTTGTGGCTGTGGTGAGTGGTCCTGCCATAGCACATGGACTCACAAATTGTAGTGGCTGTAGGGTAATGTTGTAGAGGCCTGAGTAGTTCCCACACACAATATACCTGTACCTGACGTTAACAACTGGAATGGTGTATGTGAACACCTTCATATCTTGGCACTGTTCCCAAAGAAGCAAAGTGTGTGTCCTGGATGTGGGAGAGGTGGTCTGAACTGCTTGTGTTGTGTGTTACAGGTCCTGTGGTCATGAAGCATGGTATAAAACATAACCTGCCAGTGCTGATGTGCATATCTGACCCTGAAGTAGGTGGCTGCAATGCATATATATGCTATCCCCCACCTGTCAGGTAGTAATAGATGTACATACCTCTGTATAAATAATGATGTCAGCACCCTATAAATACTGCAGGTGCAGAATAAATGCCCAGTAATTCGGATAGTGCGCTCTGCTAATGCGTCTCCCTCAAGTGTCATAATATGGTTAGGTAGGGGTTTGAATCCTGCAAATGCTCAGTGTGTGTGGGTGAGCGGGGTTGGTGTGTGTGCAAGTCTGTGTGTGAGAAATGTCCCTTTTGGCAACTAGGAGAACACACTACATGATGCACATTCCCCTTTCAAAACACTGATGATGTCAGCACCCTATAAGTACAGCAGGAGAAGGGAAACCTTCCAGTAATGCGAATAGCGCACTCTGCTAATGCGTCCGTCTCGAGTGTAATAACATAGTTAGGTAGGGGTTTGAATCCTGCAAATGCTCCGTGTGTGTGTGTGGGTGAAGGGGGTTAGTGTGTGTGTAATTCTGTGTGAGAGAAATGTCCCTTTTGGCAACTAGAAGAACACACTACATGATACACATTCCCCTTTCTAAACACTGATGATGTCAGCACCCTATAAGTACAGCCGGAGAATAGAAACTTCCCAGTAATGTAAATAGTGCGCCCGGCTACTACGTCTCGTGCTAGTGTCATAACATAGTTAGGTAGGGGTTTGAATCCTGCAAATGGCAAGTGTGTGTGTGTGTGGGGGGAGGTGGAAATAGGGTATGTGCAATTACTTGTTTGAAAGAACTGACCCTTTTGGCAACCAGTACAACACACCAGCTGCTGCATATTCCAATCTCTAAACAGAGATGATGTCAGCACCCTACATGTACAGCAGAAGAGGGCAAATCTCCCAGTAATGCAAATAGCATGCTCTGCTACTGCGTCTCTCACTACTGTCATAGCACAGTTAGTTATGGCTTTGAATTCCACAAATGCCACGTGTGTATTTGTCACACAGAATGCCCATGTGTGTGGGTTGTTGCTCACAATAATGCATGACATTGATTAAACCAGTAATGGCAATGCACACATATGATGTATGTGTGTGCCAAATACACATATATACCTGTGACCTTCAATAGTTCCCATGTCTGACGCCTGCCACGTGTGAATACATGGTATTTGCACTGGATAACATTATGACTGTGGTTTTCTGTGCGGGTGCTGCATGTGGTATGTGTATATACAGTGTGAGTTATATATGCTATCATCCTTGCAGCGAGGGATACACATCTGGTCTGGGGCATATAGTCTACATGTTGTTGATGAACAGGTGCTGCATGTTTTCACCTGTTGTGGGAGTGGTAACAAGTTGTTCCATAGCAATGCAGTGACTACATGCTAGGAACCTTTCAGCTAGGGTGTTGTAGCTACAGTAATTCATCAGCATTCAGTAATACTTCAGCATTCTTGGTGAGGGTATGATGCCAACCAAGGCCAGGGTCATACCAGCCTGTGCCACATGCTCAGAGAGCCCTTCTATGTTCCCTATCATGTAGTCCAGGGAGGTACATCACAGGTCAGCCATGGTGGCATGGACAATGACTGAGTCATATGTGTCCATGCCTCTGACTGACCTATATGCTTGTGTTATGTGGTGGACCATAGTGCCCCACGGGCATATCACTGTGACCTTCACCTTGTCCAGCCTAGTGAGCAGAACCTCACTGTACTGGACAATAAAGGTACCTAACACAACTGTAGCAGGTGTGTTGTCTAGCCGTACAGGCTGTGACTGTTTGGTACACAGGATTTGTGTGCTATGTGTTGCACGTGCTGTGTTCCGGCTTAACGTATGCCTGTGTGCCAGATGCAGAGGTGTCTGCTGCTCAGGCAGGATGCTATTCTGAGGCTCCAAGAATGCCCCAGTGTGTTCATGTGTTTGGATTGCTGTCAGTGTAGGTTTACATCAGACTGGTATTGTAGTCACTGTAGTATTTCATGCCACCTGACAGGTTATGCCAGTACTGGGTTCAGAGTGCTCAGTCCCCAGTTTGGCTATGTGGTTGCATCTCACACATGTGTTGTACGTTCATGGGTAGGGGAGAGGGTTGATTGTGTACATGTGGCAGCCATGACATTGCCACATGACTCACATATCCCACAACTGTACCATAGAGGTGACTGACAAGTGACCTTTGCACATGCTACCATAGTATTGTGATTGCCATGGTGATTAACAGCACATAGGGCCAATGGGGAACAAGGTACAGAAGGTGAGTATGTGAGGGTGTAGTGCCTGTGACTAGTTAGCGCTGGCATATATGACTGCTCACGTGGTCAAATGCCAGTTAAGTCATATGCAATGTGTCACAGGCAACGTACATGCGAACAGGACAAACAGTGACGTTCTGTTAAGTGAGACATGGACATACATATAGTCAGCTATGCAGATGTCACTAGGAATCCATAGAAGCTCTGTAAATCTGCATTGCAGGTGGAATCAGTGTTCCAGGGTAACTGCAAGCAAACATGCATGCAAACAAAGCTACAGTAAGCAGGGCTGCATGTAGTCCATTGTACAACAAACAAGCTGTACCACTTCCAGTAGGTAGCAGTGCATATATGCAGGCACTATACACATGTACATGGAAATACACAGGTCAGATGACCAGAGTCCAGTCTCAGCACACACAAGTGTACAGACCAATTACCGTCAGGATGTACAATAACTGGATGGAAACCCAGGTGCTCATACCTGCAGTAATACACATGTCAAATAACAGACACTGAGCCTTCACTCAGTGGTTCCATATTTAGTAGGATGTATGTGACCTGGCCTGCCACCACAGTATCCCTGACATTTATGGGGACTCTCCCTACTGTGAAAGTTAGTTTTGTGTGTTGGGGCTGTCTAGCATGGTATGAGATGTGAGCTTGCAGTGCTAGGGTGCTCCTGTGTGTCCTGTACCAGTCATGTAGTACTGCACACATATCAACATCCTCAAACATCCGCATTGCAGAGTCCAGTGTGGGCAACATGCCACTTTCAGTTTACATGTCCATCATTGCGTATCAATGCTTTCATTACCTTATCCCCTGTGCTACCTATGTATGTGGCCTTCTGTTGACATCCTTACCACCAGTATGCAAACATGTGCAGATGATACACTATGGTACTTACCATGGGTGTAGAAAACAGTACAAGACAATCATACCCTTACTGCATCAGGCATGCTGGAATATACCCACAATTATATCAGCACACTGTACTGTTAACAACATGATACTATTACTACACGTCTATGTAGTCACCCTGTGCATCAGCAACATGTTAACCTGTACCTGCACTGATGTTACAGATTGCAGGAGGTGGCACAGTTTCATCATATGCACAGGGTGTGAACTTGGTATGCCTGAGTCTGCCACTGATACCACCAATTGACATGTATGTGTATGTGTGTTGGTGAGGGACAGCAGTACAAGGTGGGGCAATGTTGATGCAGTGCGTGCGTGTATGCAGTAGCCCTAGGTGTTGCCAATTCGCATGTGTGTATGGATGCACACAGTTCCACCTCATGGCTGCCATATACCGGTGTTTGTGGACAGCCACAGACTGTACCTGCCAGGTCATACAGTTCAGTGGCTCTGGCCATGGACACGGTACCTGTGCCTTGCAGGGGTGCTACGGACCGTATCCGCTACTAATCCAGACTGGGTACTGTCATCAGAAGCAGGTGTTCATTGACTGGACACAGATCCCTGTTGGGCCTGTCCAGAGCCACGTGTACGTGGTCTCCTGAGGCGGTCTGATGACAGCACAGACCCAGCATTGCTGGGGCTGCTGCTGACATTATGGGGGTGGCCGCGGCCCTGTTGCCGTCTGCAATGACTGCCAGCTGCTGCTGTTGCTGGCATACGCCCACGTCAATGCCTGAACCGTCCACCATTGCCCTGGCTCATGGACATGTAGTTGTGGAACTGATCTAATATGTCCCCACAACGTCTGTCTATGACATCGGTGAAATTACAGATGGCAGCCGCAATGTCACGCATACTGTCACTCATGGCTGTGTGACATGCTGTCAGCTCCCTCAGACCCTGTCTGGTGTACCGTTCCATATGTGACTGTGCCTGCATGACAGCCCGAAACATAGCTGAGGTTATAAGACCTCTGTGGGCACGTCTGACAGGGGCAGTATGCCCACAGATGCTCCCATGAGAACCCCTGGACATCTGTCTGTGTTGTACCATCTCAGGGCCATGCCCATGGCTGCTGTGTGGGGAAGCATGTGCCACAGATACCACATTACCCTGGTCAATGTCCACTGTATCCTGTCCATCACCTAGGGACATTGGTGACAAAGGATGTATTGGCAGGATGACTGTGCACACTGATGGGGTTGACAGCTGTGTACTGTCAATTGGCTGACCAATGATGGACCCTGGCACACCTTCCTGTGCCATTACACAGATGTCATCATTATCAGTACCCATGGCACCTGATTCAGGTTCCCTGCTGCATGACACCAGAGCAGCACCAGAACCTGTGGGAGGGAAACAGGAAACACAGTTTACAATGTCTACACAATGTTACCAGTGATGCACACATGCACACATGCACAGGTGCACACAGGTGCACACATGCACACGTGCACACGTGCACACGTGCACACATGCACAGGTGCATACATGCACACATGCACAGGTGTACACATGCACCCATGCACACATGCACACATGCACACATGCACAGGTGCACAGGTGCACACATGCACACATGCACACAGTTGCACACTTGCACACTTGCACACTTGCACACTACTCAGTATGCGAGATATCAACACACAAACACAGACACACCTGCATGCATACACAGAGCACTACTGATTGAGCCTAATATTACTATTACTATCAAGACTATTAAAGGTATTGTTAATATACACTCACCAGCATGGATAGGCTGCATTGCTGTTACACCGGAGGGACCTGTAGAAGTGAGGAAATTAATGTCAGTGGGCACAACTGTGCCATTGTTACTGAGTATGATACAGGTCAGTAGTACAACAGTTGCCTTTCAAAGGTCAGCTGCTGATATTGAGAATATCACACTTGCACATTAAATACTATGATGACAGCTACAAACCAAGGACACACCTCACACATGCATTAACTACCAGTGTACACAACAGTCAACTATACATATGGCATATTACCTGCATGCTCATAGTCATGGTGCTGTGTGGCTCCAGCCTCCATCATAATGCAGGTTCATAGGTTCATAGGTTCATAGGTTTATACTAGGCTAACTGCCCTAGGGCATTTATAAGCCTAGCCCAAAGTTATGTGGCTTACGCCGCCCCTTATGTTAGAAATACTGTGCCCATTAGTTTGTTTTGCCTCTGTCCAGTAGTGACACAGCGATGATTCCCGGGGTAAACCTACGATCTCCCATCCACCGGTCAAGATTTCTCTTGAACAGAGCCAGCGAGGTGCTCTGCCTCACATGGACTGGGATTTTATTCCACAGCATGGGGAGTCTTTGGGTGATAAATCTATCCCTCCAGCATGTCCTATTTATATCCATGCTAAGGTTTATGTCTCTTGCTCTAGTGGTTTTGGTGGATTTGGTTTTTTTGAGGTGGAGCATGTCCATTAATTCCGGGTTGGTCATGGCCTTGTATGTCAGGCACAGGTCACCTCTGAGCAGATGGTATGCAACTGAATAGAGTTGGAGTTTCTTCAGTCTGGCAGCATATGACAGGTTTTGGAGTCCCTTTATCCTTTTGGTGAGGAACTTTTGGGGTCTCTCCAATTGCTGCAGGTGTCGGGTGAGATACATCCCAAATGGGGCATTGTACTCAATCATTGGTCTGATAAGTGAAGAGTACAGGGGAACAATGACCTCACTTGATCTGGATGTGAATCCCTTCATGATCAGGTGGGCAATGTAGAAGGTCTTTCGAACCACTTTAGCAACGTGAGTGTCAAATGAGAGGCCACTGTCAACCTGGGTCCCCAGGTCCCTGATAACCTCTTCTGTGCTTAGTGGGTTGCCACCTATATGGTAGCTTGGGGTTACCTTGTTTTTCCCGAAGGATATGACTATACACTTTTTTGCATTTAACTTCAGGCCATGGCTCTGGCACCAGCTATCAGTTTCCGTGAGACCCCTTTGAAGGATGTCTGCGTCCGATGTACTATCCACTATGGCACCCAGTTTGCAGTCATCCGCAAACTTTGTCAGCCATAGTCCTCCTATGTTTGGCTGTACTTCGGAGAAGTAGATGCTGAACAATAGGGGTCTGCTGTTCTGCTGCTGTTGCTGTTGTTGGTGGTCTGGAGCCACAACACTTAGGAGTAGTCCCTCCAGTCTGGTGAGTGGGGGATGTGTAGCCACCCCACCACCTGTGGCAACCTGTTGCCTGTGGATATCCGACGCACGCTGACGTACATTTCTGATTAAATCACTGCAGTGATGTCATACCTGCTCATATGTCCTATTATGCGTGCCTATGTCATTTACCCGACGGACCAGGTCTTGCCACAGTGCAGCCCTCTCCTGCTGATTCTGGCTGGTGCGGGAAAAGAGTATTGCAAAATCCCGCACCAGGCTCTGGTGTATTTCCTCATCCTCGGCTGCAGAGTATGCCGGATTGTGCTGGTGAGCCATGGTCCTGAAAAAGGAAATAAAAGGATATCAGCAAAATATGTCAGCAGAATTTGGCACACATACTACACATGCTACTCGACTGTTGTGATACAACATATCTCCCATATATAGCATCTGTCTATCTATTGGTGGATACACATGTAAATGGCCAGGTATCAGTGCTCAGCCAACAACTGTGCAACAGTACCTGGCACACTCCATACAACATACTACCAAACCCCAGCAGTCAGCACACTGATTCAGGTCCAAAGCACCTCCTCACTCTGTGGGTTTGTATCATGGTACTGTATGGGGAACATCATCAACTACTGTGATCTGACCACAAACTAATCGCCCTGGATATACATATCCCACCTCCACCACCAGCACAAACAACTACAGTGAATAGCATTTCAAATGCAAACTTTACACTTCTTAAGACTGAGATGGTATCTTTTAAGCCCACTGGGCCAGTGGAAGCCACAACCCACAATGCTGACTCCTTCACAAATGATTTCTACTGACATCTCCGAGAATGCATGGATCATGCAATCCCATATAAGACCAAGACCCTCTCCACAAAGGGAAAGCATCCTGTCTGGTGGACCCCAGCCATAAACAGATTGTATAACAAAAGATGGAAGCTACTGCAAGACAGAGCATAATTCCATAAAGGGAAGTATGTCTGATCAGCACTAGTAAAGAGCTATGTTCTCTCATACAAACATCCATGGGCAACTTTGAGAGGGAAATCACCGGGGACACTACAGATAACCACAAGGCCTTCTTCAGTTATGTTAGAAACCTGGTCAGAAACCCTCCAATATGCTGATAGTTAGTACACAACAACAAATAATTCACTGAACCCACAGATATTGGCAACATTGTGGCAGACAGGTTCAGTGCAATTTCCCCCCCTCCCTCTCCCCCAAACAAAGACATACTTATCCTAGCTGAATGTAACCTCCCTGTCATCACAGATGTCCAGGTGAGAGCCGCCCTCAGAAAAGCAAAAAAACACAGCATCAATGGGTCCTGATGGCATCCCCGGTTGCATGCTACATGAACTCCAAGAGGAGCTAAACCTGCATATAGAAGTGCTATGTAACACTAGCCTGACTACAGGATATGTACCTGTACACTGGCGTACAGCAGCAGTGGTTCCACTCCACAAAGGAGGCACCTCTACATACCAATACAATACAACACAATGCAATACAATACAATACAATACAATACAATACAATATGCTATTGCCCCTGGGACTACAGCAGCATACTGTTCTGCTACCCTGACCATTGTGACACATGTGATGTGATGGTACCTTCTCCTGTCAAACAGTTACACAGGGTGACTCATATGGCATATTACCTATCTGACTAACATTCAGCAGGGGTATGTGTGACATGTACTCATGGGGAGTCTTGCTTCTTAATGCTGTGTGGTTTATTGCAGGGTATGTCTTATCTGTGGGTAGGAACCTGTACCTCCACCATGTGCTCTCTACTGTGGTGTCAAGGACGACACACAGCAATCATTTAGGTTGTGGATGGTGTGAGGTGTTACTATGGTTGTTGGACATCTGTCATGGGTGTGACTTAAGTATGTAAATCCAGGAGTGGTAACCTCTATGTGGGTAGTACGTGTACACTCTGTGGTGTTGTCAGTCACTGTGCATTGGTAATGCGTTTGAGTGCATTGTCACAGTGTCGTACATGTCACTGTGGCCTTCTCCATATCTGTAGCTGTCATGTGAGGTACATACCGTGGCAGACATTGTATGGTGTGGAGGGGTACACTGACCTACATGTTCATAGCTGACACACCATGTCTGCTGACACATACCATGTACAGGTATTCCAGGAATAGTGTGCCACTGTGACTATCATTGGGGGGACTGTTGTACACGTTTATGACCCTGTTCACCCCTGACACATGCAGTGGTGGGCAGCCAATCACATATCTGGTGGTTAATGGTGTAGTTGATTTGAAATGGGGTATGGTACTCCAGTTTCGACACTGGTGTTCACTCCATGTCTTTGTCACCAGGCACCTGATGCAATACATCTGTACACATGTGCCTCACTCAGAATATATATATATATATATATATATATATATATATATATATATATATATATATATATATATATATATCTCTCTCTCTATATATATATATATATATATATATATATATATATATATATATACATATATATATATATATATATATATATATATATATATATATATGTATATATGTATATATATATATATATATATATATATATATATATATATGTGTGTCTATATATATATATATATATATATATGTGTGTCTATATATATATATATATATATATATATATATATATATATATGTCTGTATACATATACACATATATATATCGATGTACATATATTGCTATAGATATGGAGAGGGGGGGAGTGTGACAGAGATGGGGTGAGAATGACAGAGGGGGTGGGACAGGGGGAGTGTGAGATAGTCATATGCAGTCATATCTGTAGATAGTCAGATCTGTCTGTCTATGTATATGTATGTGTGTATTACATATATATGTTTGTACATATTCTATCTACATCTGTCTATGTATTCCTACATCCCTCTCTATCTATGTATACATATATGCATATTATATATATATATATATATATATATATATATATATATATGTATATACATACATTCATATATTGACATACATACGTATCCATATGATAGGTATATCAACATGTTTGTTTACAAAACTGTATACACACACTAACATACTGCTAAACATACATAACTGTGAAACCTACATTGTACATTGCACTACAACCTACATTCAACCCACATTGATATGTGCACATAGATGCCCTCACATACATATGTATGTACAGCCTTCACTGATAGTTGCTGTATGTTCCCTGCCCTATGCACATCTTCATATACATATAGATACAGACCAATGACACATATGGAGGGTTCACAGTATGTAGACTTTTAAAGTATTATTTTACATTACCTGTGTTTGTCACAGCTGCTTGCGTTGCCTTTTGGATCGGTGTCCTGCTGCTGCTCCAGTTGACAGATGACAGCTTTCTAGTAGGTTTTGTTAATAAGTGTTTTTGTTTGTGTGTGTGTGTTTTATTTTCTCTCTCTCTCTCTCACTCTCTCTCTCTCTCCCTACCTCCAGAGGGTGCAATGAAAGTATTGCATGTGTGGACTGGGAGTACAGCATATTTTTGTAGGTATCTGCATATGTCCATGTGATGGCCTCTGCACCAATTGTTAGCCAGCATTTGCTAATTGCATGCAGCGAGTTGTGTACTTATTGCAGTTCTCACTGTGATTTCAGGACAGTGCTATAAAAAGGTATGTGAGATAGGCATAGCCCTTTCAGATTTTAAGGGCAGGGACCATGCTGGTATGCTGTGGACACTGTTCTGTGTGTGTAAAGGTTAGTATCTCTCTCATATTTCCGGCTGTGTTGTAGATTAACATTTCTCCATTCATTTCTCCAGTTTCCTGTACTACGTGTGTATGTACACTGACAACTAAGGCTACTACTACTGTTAATGTGGGTGTGTGTGCTTTTCTGTGGGACATGTGGTGTAACTGGTATATAGCAGTGGTTCTTGCACTTTGTTGCTATGGCTTCAGTATTTGCCCTTTACATTCACTACTTGTATGCCTGCTAGGTGTCTTGACTGTAGTGTGTTGCTGTGGCTTTCCTATTTTCCATGTACATTCACACCTTGGGATGCTTGCTATATCTGCTAGGGTGTTACTGCATGCAGTGTGGTCTGGCCATGGTGTGGGCCTTGACATCTATTAGGGTATTTGAGTATGCTGCTGAGCAGGCCCCAGAGACTCTCAGGTGTATCTTTTATCTGCCTCATGGAATGGTACATATCAGTGGGGTACACCCATTAAATTGTCTGGTATTCCGCAGTTGTGACTGTGGTTTAGCATGAGCATATGTATTACTACACTATTTCTGCCGTGCAAGTGGTGCATACTTTCAGTACTTCATAGTTACCATTGCATGAGTTGTAACACCTTTCTGCCTAATGTTTGTACATTTCACAGGGAGTCTGTGGGGCATGCCTGTAACTCATTCACTGTTGCTATGTCTAGGCTCGTAACTATTCAAATATGGCAGTGTCAGACCTCTCAAGTGTACAGATATTTGCAGGATGTCCACATTTTTGCCTCATATTTTGGTCCATATCTCATAAAACAGCTTTTTCTGGCAAATCACTCAGGGCTCAAGTCAGACTATAGTGACAAACATGTAAGTTTCAGACTTCGTACCCTTCCAAACATCCAACATAATGCAAAACCTGTTACTCTCTCAACTGTCTAAGTTTGTCGGTGCAATATTTGAAATGTGTCCCTGTTTTTGGGCCTTTGCTCTACATTTTTATTACTTAGTCCAGATATGTTGCTGTAAGAGGTTGTGGGGTATGGGCAGTGATTATCCTGCTGTGAGTATGTGGGTGGCTTGCAAGGTGCTACAGTGACATTATTACCTACTAGCTACCAACTAGCATGGCTGTTTCTGTTCACAAACTACTATTATAGAAATCCACTACATTTGACAGTAAATATACATGACATGCTTTGTGTACTACACATCCTATATTCCCTTTACATTCATTCCTACTATTGCATGATATATTTATTGTAGCACAATGTTCTTATATAGCAGTCATGACTTAGTGGTAAGTCATGCAGACTACTGTTTCCAAGGTCCTGGGTTCGGGACTGACAGTGGGATTTTATTTTGCTTTTGAGCAGACTACAGGCCTTGTCATTCAGAGTGACTAAGGCACTTTTAAGCAGTTGTAAGCGGGTTAGCACTGGTTTGCGTGGAGCTCACGCATGCACACTGGCATTCACCTTCCACCTGGAAATAACTCCACAAGCATAGAAAGTATTCTTAGCTGGGCTTCCACTAACTACCCACAAGAAACCATAATACTTGGAGACTTTAACCTTGATTGGTACTCAGTTAATTCTAACAACCCATCCTGCCATATTAATCTCCATAACTTTACCCAAACTATAAATACCCCTACTAGAACTAATAAACCTAACAACAAAGAAAGTATACTTGATTGGATCCTTGTTAACAAACCCCAACTAAATTACCAAGCAGGGACCCTGCCTGATGATATCAGTGACCATAACTTAACCTATATCATAAGGCAAAAGAATATCACTACAAATACCCCTTCAGTCAGGACCACACGAAGTATCAAACATTTTAACCCCACTCTATTTAAAACTGAACTCAATGCATGTGACTGGACTCCACTAAAAACTCTTCCCCTTAATGAAGCAGTTCACTACTTTAATAACAAATTCTTAACTATCTTAGATACCCATGCTCCAAAGCGTACTATAAGAATAAAAACTAAACCAGCCCCCTGGCTATCAAAAGAAACAAGACAGAAAATATTACTCAGAAACAAACTCTGGCAACATTGGAGAACTACTAAGCTACCCTTAGATCATCAAACCTTTAGACAACTAAGAAACATTACCAAAAAAGCTATTCTTTCTGATAAAAAACACTACTATAGTAACCTTCAGCAATCTAATCATAACAATCCCCAAAAATTCTGGGCAACATTGAACAAACTTCTACACCCTGGACAAACTTCCACTCCCTCCCCCTTGGGATCTGACAAAATTTCTTCCCTTGAAACTGCAAACACCTTCAACTCCTTTTTCACTGATACTATAAACTTACTAGCCTCTCACCTTTCATCTGATAACTCTAATGTTCCTCAACATGCCACCACTAATTTACCGAGCTTTACTATTCAGCCCATCTCTACCACCTTTATCCTAAAATGTATTCAAAATCTTAAGCCATGTACTCCATCAGCCGATCAACTTCCATCTGAATTTCTTCAAAAAGCAGCCATAGAAATAGCCTATCCCATTTCAATTCTTATTAACAGAACCATTAATGAAAGAAACATCCCTGATATCTGGAAAATTTCACACATTATACCCTTACACAAGGGTGGAAACTCTACAGAATATTCTAATTATAGACCCATTGCCCTCCTGTCTCCACTAGCAAAAATCATGGAAAAATGTATTCACAAACAGCTAATGTCCCACTTAACTAAACATAACATACTATCTCATTGTCAACATGGCTTCAGGCCTTTTCATAGTACTACTACTGCTCTCCTTTCTTTTACTGGTTTCATTAACAAAACCGCAATAATAATACCCTTTCTTCTGCACTTTTCATCGACCTATCTAAAGCTTTTGACATGGTCAATCACCCTCTTCTCCTAAAGATCTTGGAATCACTTGCTATTGAACCAAATACCATCCAATGGTTCACCTCCTATCTTTCTAACAGGAAACAAGCGGTACTCTGGGAGAATAAACTCTCCTCTCTTCTCCCAATCTCCTCGTGTACCACAAGGCTCGATTCTTGGGCCCCTTCTTTTCTCCCTATTCATAAATGACTTACAAGTAGCTATTCCCAAGCTACATGCATACAATATGCAGATGACTCCACACTCATCTGCTCTGCAAAACCATCCCAGAGCTTCAAACTGTTACACAAAATGTATTCCATTTAGTGGAAGCATGGTTCTTAAAACGCTGCCTACTTCTTAATGCCAAAAAAACAAAACTCCTCCTTTTCAAACCCACTACCAGATCCCCTCACTGGACTTCTCTATCTCTTCTATTAACAATACTCTCATAACACCTGACTCTTCTACCAAACTACTAGGTGTGACAATAGATAACAATCTTACCTTTGATTATCACATAAACAACACTATCAAAACTGTACATAGAAAACTGGGCTCCCTCTATAGAATTAAAACATTCCTATCCCCAACAGCCAAAGCTACTTTGGCTCACTCTCATCTCATCTCCACTCTTCTCTATGCCTCACCAATTTACACTAACCTAAAGAAAACTAATCTTACTAAATTGACCACTACTTACAATAGTATAGCTAGATTTGTTACTGGTAATCAATTCAGAACACATCACTGCCTGAACCTACAACAAATTCACTGGCTTGAATTACAAAACATGTTGCTTCTTTCTCAACTTCCCATCATCCAGAAATATTTTATCTGCCAAACAACACTCCTTCATTTTCTAACCTCCTCACCCCTTACTCTAACCTGAGCTCTCTCCGCTCCTCTAACAAACTCCTAGTCTCTGCTACCAAATCCAATAACCTTGCTGGTGACTCCCTGTTTTCTAACTCCATTGGTAAACACTGGAACTTATTGCCCACTGAACTAACTTCTATTTTATCTCCTGTCCTCTTCAAACAAAAACTTAGACTCCACCTTACTAAACACTGGCTATGCCCCTGCCTTAACCCTGACTGAACCCATGTATTTTAGCTCATCCCACTACCCCTTGATCTCTGTGATCTTTGCTACCTTTCTACTTTTTTTTTCTCACTATTCTATCACTTACCTCTCCTTCATCCTTCTCATTCCTAATTATATTACTCAGTTTACTGAAGACTCCTAGAAATTTCTAATATAATCTATCCTACTTACTTAGCTGTCCTTAAACACCCTTTTCTCTTTCTTATAATGTTTGAATATTTTAAATAACGTATGCCTGTGTTCTGCTTCAAAGAGTCATAAGTACACTTTTGTACAACTGTTTATTTGTGCCTGTTATAAGTTTGACTCTGTGTATAATATTGTCCTGATACAGAATACTTTGTATGCTGCTCTCTTTTGCATCTTATGTAATAGTTATTATGTCTTTGTGGAGCTTTTCTCCCCGGGCCTCTGCTGAAAATGGAAATATATCCAGCCAGACTAGCCCGGTTAACAAATGTAAAATAAAATAAAATTAAAATTCAGCTCCGCGCATACCCGCTTACAACTGCTTAAAAGTGCTTACTCTTGCGCACACATGCGCTAATTTCTTTGAAAAAAATGAAAATGGGGAGACAGGAAAGTGGTGAAAAAGGGGTCACAAAAAGGGTAGGACAGTAGGGAAACAAGCTCGGGTTTTGCAGGAGGGATGTAGGTAAGGCCCATAGCTGCCCATTTCTTCATCAGCAACAGCTGTGCATATGTTTGTAATTTGGTGTGACATTTGAAACCTTACACCCCTGAGAGAGGTGTAAGGACAACAATAATACTTGTTGTACAGCCAATTGTAATTGACAGTTTACATGCCCAGCAGACATGTGTGCAAAATGGGCAGCTATGTATGGGGCGTAATTTTTTTGTGGGTACAGAGAGCCCTTTTATTTATTTTTTTTCAGGTGAGAGTGGTATGTCAGGTACAAGAAGTTGGTATAGCTGGGGAGGTAGGTTGGTTAGGTTAACAGACAAGACAAACAAGACGCATACAGGGGCGGTGTATGACACATGTGGGGGAGTTACACAATTGACGGGGAAGGATGTTTGGATATCTCGAGCCCATGAGCCCACAGATGGCAACAGTGGAACTGAGATCCCCACCCATTGGCAGTTGCCACTGTGCCTTCACTGCCCTGGACGGGGCTGTGCTGGGGGCTGTGTAGGCTGGGCAGCAGGCACGCCCGTGAGTTGTGCCACCCGCGCCTCAAGCTGGCGTAGGGGCCCAAGCACAGAGTGCCAGATCTTCCTACGCACCACAGTCCAGACACTGCGGAGGGTGAGTGGATGTTCTCCTCCGGCCATGCTTGCAGAGGGGGGATGAGCCCCATCCCCTGCAGCGCTTCCACCCACAGGTGGCACAGGGCCACCAGAGGAGGGTCCGGCCTGGGCACTACTGCCAGGTGCACTCGCCAGCTGAGGAGGGAGAGGTGGGTCTGCTGGAACCCGCCTTCCCTGTCATCCTATGTTTTGCATTATGTTATGACAGTTTGGGTTTGTAACGTACAATACCATTCACAATTAGTTGTAACAGCATGCATTATTATTCCCATTAACCAAACACCCATAAATTCAAGCCATTGAACAGCAAGCATAACACATGCATAATTTGAACAGCAATACACAATCCAACAACATGCAGGGTTGATTGATGGCAACAGGCCATCAGGTTTGAATGTATGAACAGGGCAGATGCATCAACGTACATGCAAATATGTATGAACCAACAGGACAAATGTCCAGGGGTGTTAATTATGATTGCACATACCAATTTCACGTGGAATAGATTATATGTGGTTATAGGGTAGGGTGGAGACAATTTAATTAACAACTTCAAATACCAATACATATGCTGTACATTTCTACTAGCTGCAGATATATACACACTACAGTTCTGCCAACAGTTTCCTATGTGATAACTACTTCAGGTTGGTGATAGGAATGTTACTGCTACATCAATATACATTTCATTTTTATTCATACACATTCATATCTGGCTCTGTTCAGCTACATTATCCTGCTACATTTGCTTTATATAGCTATAGACAACTGTGGATGTTTGGTATTTCAGACAACCATACTATCTGCATATTGCAGACTGAGAGCAACATATCCAGATTTTTGGACACACATTCCAGCTGCAGTACCGTTTTCAACACATGTTACTGTTTGGTTCTGCCTGTCACATTCATTTCATTCTGTATTGACTGCAGCATACTTTATTCAGGAGTTATTACTACTTTATTGGTGGATTCATACCTCTTTCTCACACTCTCTCACTTGTTTTATTTTTACAATTCAGGATGGTACTTTATTCTAGGCTTTATTGACACGTTTTACCTGTAGTTATAACAATCCTTTCCAACAGTCTCACTTATGTCATGTTTCAGAATTTCAACGGGGATATATTTCACACGTGTGTTTTACTCAGCTTCTGCAGCTGTACTTTTCAGCCTGCTGCAGGTTATGTACTATTATATTACAGGTGGGACATCTCTATTTCAGACTTGTTTCATTTTTATGTTTGGATTACAGGCTGCATCACACTTTTGTAATCAAGCAGTACTTGCAAACCCTCTTACACTGTTACTTGCACATTTTATTAATTAGTGACTACACTGCACTCTTTTGCTAATTGTCATACTTATATATTTATTTACAGTTGCAGGGAGAGAATTACAGACCTGCCTGGTGGCGCAACCGCACCAGCCTATCGCCATAGGCTCGACGGTTCGCAGAACGGACACCTGCAGCTGTAATATAAATAAAGTAATATTGGAATACACATCTCCATAATATCAGCTAGGTTAATTTCTTACATAAATAATTAGATGTAACTTACTCAGTA
Source organism: Protopterus annectens (assembly GCF_019279795.1). Lineage (NCBI taxonomy): Eukaryota > Metazoa > Chordata > Ceratodontiformes > Protopteridae > Protopterus > Protopterus annectens. The sequence continues at coordinate 873,779,201 of NC_056727.1, forward strand.
GTGGGGCGTTGGGCATTTGCCGGGCCTCCTGGATCCAACGGTTCAGTTGGTCCTGCTTCTGTCTCTTCAGGTCCGCATGGTGGTGACGGACCTGCTCACCAGTCCTTGGTATTCCTGTGGCACTGATGAGATTATGAGCCAACTGGTCCCACGCCTCAGCCCTATATGCTCCCCACAGGACCTGGCCCTGCATGAGTTAGGCCTCATGATTATGGACGAGGAGCCAAACCATATATTTGGACTCCTCAATGCCCCTCCTCTGTGCTCAGAAGCAACTACCCTCACCTACACTTGACATCCTGGCTGCAAGTCAGTTCTACAATCGGTTATGCTGTGTATTCCCGCCTATGGGGCTTATATATGCCATTTTTCCGGCACTTATCTGTGATTGGCCATTTTGGAATTGTATCAGCTTCACAAAACCTTTGTCATGCTCCTCTTTCTATTCATTCACATATATATCCTATTACTACATTTCCAAGTGCAACTGTCATGGCTTAGTTGTTCAGTACTTTGACTATGGTGCATGGTATCCTGGGTTCAAACCTGGCCATTGCTTTTTACATTTTATGACTGTCTACACAGGCTAGGAGGTGTGTCTGTGTAAAGGCAGTTTTGATACAGCTTGCTCAACGTTGCCCGTCGGTTAGCTTGTTGGTGTGGTGCGCAGCTCCGCGCAAACAGGCCATGCTGGTTTACACGTGGTTTGGCTGCCAGCACGCATATTATGCTAAACTCAGCTACGGGCACACAGTTTCAGCGTGTTAAAACGCTGCTCAACCCCGGGCACTCATTTTACACCTATTAAACCACTGCTCACCTACGGGCACTCACTTTACACCTGTTGTAACACTGCTCACCTACGGGCACTCATTTTACACCTGTTAAAACACTGCTCACCTACAAGCAGATATCCTCAACTTGTTAGACTGTAGCTCAGCTATGGGCACATCTCACATTTTTTTTTTATTTTTTTATCTCACATTTCTTCAAAATACATGGCCCATTTCATTACATTTTACATAAAATATAATTTTATATATGCACATATATGTCAGGGACTTGTTTCAAGGTTATTTCACTAAAAATAAAAATTGATGTTGTGGGGGCTCGAACCATGACTGCCTCCTCTTCAGCCGACGTCTCTACGGCTAAGCTATTGCTTCTTGGCTTACTTTGCATATTTAGTTCTTATATGCTTTTCCACTGACTGCTAACTGTGGCTAAGCGCTGGGCACGCCCGCGCAAACGAGCGCACTCACGGGCAAACATCTTTACAACTTATAAAAGAAAATATAAGATGTTCATTTATACATTTTATGTTCATAGTCTGTGGGGGCATGTGTTGTGTTTATTCACATTTCCACGGACTCTGTCATGGGCGTTTACTTTCGGGACTTTTACTCTTCCGGGGGCGTGTCCGTTTGCAGGGCTCACCCTACGGACACGCCCCCTACTGTCTTACATGGACTGTGTTAGCCTTAGGTGTGATTCAGCATGCCCTCATGCATATGCATGACATGCTGACGTCACATTGTTTAACTGCAGCCTCCGTGTAAGCCTTGTAACTCTTACACAGAGGCTTCATGAATCCTGCCCATTATCTAGTGAAAGAGATTTGTACCTTAAAAGAACATCATATAATTTGTTTAGTCCATTAGAATAGTTGTCCATAAGTGGTTTGTTAACAGCAACAGTCTCGGGTTTCTGAAAAACTGGCTTATGCACTAACCAGGTCTTTAAATCCATCTGCAAAAGACTCGGCCTCTGGGAAGACTGGCCACATTCTTCTTTGATCACCAGAAATAACTCGCCCTGCATATGAAAAACACTGGGTGTATTTTCCAGTGTTTGTCCTTCATTACGTCCTTGAGAAGTTAGAAGTGGCAAGTCCCCTTTCTGAAGAGCTTGTTTCAACCCTCGTACTTGTTGCGGAAGACCGGAAATACTGTTTCAGCTTTCTAAGTTTGTAAGTGCAATATATTTAAAATCTGTCCCTATTTTTGGGCCTTTGTTTCCTGTTATTTTAGGCTTTGTCTAGATTCCTTATGTTAAGAGGTTGAGAGGTATGAAGAGGTTCATTTCCTGTATCATCATACCCCCACTTATTATATACAGTAACTCTAAGTTGCAGTACTTTGGAGTAAAGAAAATATTTTAGCCACTAAATTGAATTTTTACATACATCCAAGGTACTCTAACCTTAGAGTTAGCTTACACAGAGTCCAGGAGTGTGATAGCAAAGCTCCCACATTCAAGGTCCAAGGAACAAAACATCTCCTCAAAAAGACTTAATATGCTTTTATATTTTTTATTTTGTGTATATATTAGCTTTGGTACAGTAAATTAAATTATTTTTCATTTAAGTGAGCAATCAATTAAATGGGGCTTTGGAAATTTGAATTCAGTCTATTGAGATTCACCCAAAAGCATTTATTTCAAGTGGCATGGTATACAATTTCAATTATTATGTAGTAACAACTAAGTAGATATATTGTTGTCATGTACTAAATGTCCCATCCCCCTTCCCTAAGCAGAAGTGATATACTCACCTGTGATTAAAATTGCATATAATGCAATATGTCAAACTGTGATAGCAAGTATATCAATATCACTTTAATTGGGGACAATGGTGTTTGCTGGAGATATGGTTACTGACCTCCACCTGAGGTACGCATGTCAGCCACTGCAATCCAGCACATGCACAGGGCCATCTTGGAGGCACAGGCTAGTACCACCAAAGCCATGGCAGAGATAATGAGGGTGATGCAAGGAGTGCATGATGACCTACAGGAGTGCATGGCCTGTATGTGTGATTGTTTGGATAGACTTACTCACACACACTGGATCATGCAGTCTCTTCCCTGGCTCATCTTCCAGGGGCAGGGGGCCATCCATGGATCCAGCCATCAACTGCTACATCCACAGATGATAGCCAATGTGATCATGGATGACCAAGATCCCACCTCCACAGTTTGAGTGCTTCCATAGTGCCATATGCTGTGTAAGTGTCTATATCCAGGAGAGGATGTCCCTATGGTTTTAGCTATCACCACTCTGGCACATTTCATAGCAGACTTTGCTCAAGATCACATAGCATACCAGTATCTAGAAAGGGTTGTAGTATATCCAATGCAACTCCTGGTATAGTCAGCTCTTGTGGTTGGGGATGTGCACAGGATGCTGAAACCTCTGCCATGCATGCTCTGTCCCTCACTGGGCTGCTGTACCTATGCTGAGGGTGTGTTCCAGCAGATCCACACTTACACTCACATTGTACATCAAACAGCTCCACTAAAATCAGCCTGTCTCAAACAGTGCTACATTAAAGGTCCCATCCCCATATCTGACAGGACAGACTAATGTTTATTTCTCTTTCATACTCCTCAGCACTTATACACTTCCTTGGGAAAGAAAACCACTCCTCTGCTTCATTTACCAACTGTGCAAATGATAACTGTACCCTGCTGTTTGTACATTGCTACTTGGGTTGCCTTTGTTTGATTGCACAGCATGGATGGCCTACACATGAGTCTGCATGGCTTGTTGTTATTTTTTCATGCATCATTTATACTGTAGAGTATGTGCTTTGCTCTTGTCTACTATGTTCTTACGTTTTGTGCAAGCCTATGTCTCTTTGCCAGTGCCATGACATATTGTGCAGGGCAGCAGATGAGGACAGCACATTCTGCAGTTTCCTGTACAGTGTTTGTATCTACATGGTACCAGTCCACAATCCCAGTTTGGTGGATTCCATAAAATATTAAGCAATTTGAGATGACTTGCCACCTCCAGGGGTGAATATGTGCATCAACAGGTACAGCAAAAGCAACGACAGCTTCTTGGAGATACACATTTACTAATGTGGCAACAACTCCTAACATTCCCTTAATCTGAACATGAGCATTCAACCAGTTCCAGTATGCTATGGGCACAGGCCCATTGTGTGACATTTATATGTGACTGAATTGCTCCATCATCTTATGTTGTCTCATTGCTATAAACAAAGAGATTAATTTTAATAATGTTGCTCATACCACACGCAACCTTGCAGCTTGGCCTGATTGAGTCTGTTTTTTTGAGTCACATACATCCTGCATGTCACCTCTCAGCTCTCATCATGCACATTTACTTCCCACAATGCAGCAAAGTTTTCTGAATCCCAGCCACAGATGGAACATGATGGAATACAAGTATACAGGGATAATTGTATGAACGTTTGCACAATGATATATGAGCATCACTGACTATAAGTCTAAGGAACAGATTCTGACATTTGTTTCCTGGGGACCAGCACACGTATTTGATTGATAATGCCCCCATTAAGCTGTCCTACTTATAAGGTGTGGGAAGCCTAGGTATCCGCAGGCATAACAGCTGCGCTCATGGTCTTTGCTGAGGATGTGGTATTTACAAACCCTCTGTCCAACACACACTGTCTGTACTTCCTGACTGTGCCAGGCCATGCCTCCCATCATTATCAGTGGCTGTAGATCCTCCAGCATCAGGCAGTTGCACTATCACTGTGCTTGTGCCAGATAAAGAATGACTGTGACTACACCAAATCACAAAATATCCATTGTAAGTATGACCCAGCACCAGAAGTGTACATGTAACTGCATCTTGCAAATATAAAAATGATAACAAAATATTCTTTATTTACATACCTTGTGCAGATGGTCATGGATGTTGCACCTTCAAAGTACCTGTATGCCATAAATCAGACAGCTTTAATAAGTATGACAGTGACTAAGAAGTGCAGAAAATTTACAGGCATTGATACACAGAAATATATCAACATACCTAGAGCATCTCCAGTGAATTTTCTCTCTGGGATCTGTCCAGCGTGTCTATATTAGTTCACCAAAGTCTAACTTCAGCGAACCTATTTAGCGACCGCACATCAATGAAAATCATTTGAGCAATTCACTGAATCTACCAAGGGCAAGTAAATACTTGCCCTGCAACACAATGGACCAACACACAACTAAATCAAACCCACCTAAGTGGGGGGGGGGGCTTCGCCTCCATGCCCCCTATGTGGGGGGGCTGCCCCCAACTAATATACACACACACATATATATATATATATATATATATATATATATATATATATATATATATATATATATACACCAACTCCAAGATTGCACTACAGTGGAGAAAAGGGCAAAGTTGAGTAGTTGGCCAACTACTTCTTTGACCTTGGTAAATTCAGTGAATCGCTGACACAATTTTCATTGAAGTGCTGTCGTTGAATGGCTGTTTGCTGAAGTTAGACTTCGGCGAACTAATATAGACCCCTATCCAGCACTTCCCCAACATCCAGCACTGTTCTGTGGGACTCTGATGAGGTGGCACTACCTCTGAGAGAGGCCTGGAACCTCACTGTCTCCATGAAAGGTGTTACAGTCAACAACCTCCCATCCATTGCCATACGTTCCCATGCCAGGAATTGTGCTGTGTGCTGAGTGGCATATATAATATCACTGGCCTTGTGACAAACCAGTTCCTAAAGCTGTGGCCACTGACTGCATTAATTTCATCCACAATATTATCCCAGGCATGGTCCCAGTAGGCTTGATCAGCTGCATGCTTACAGGGCAAAGAGCCATTCTTCATATAGCTAGAAGACCTGAAGTAGCTATGGCAAACAGTGGAATTACTGTCCTTATTACTGCATGGCCCTGATAAACACTAACATTGTTGGTCTTCCCCTTCACCATATAGCATGCTGTTTGTGTGCCTGACAGTTATATATCTGTAGCTACACTCTTTAATTAATGTCAGGCACAGAGGTTTACTGAGCAGGTCTCCCATAAAACAGTCACATACTATTGCAACTGACCATGGTGATGGCATGACTGTTTATCTCAGTGTTGAAAATAGTGTTGCTGCTGAGATATGTGTAATGTATACAGCAGTCAGATTTATTTACTGAAATTGGTAACATACTTACTGTATAAATATTTTGAAATGTGCTCAGAGGTTGTGCTCATGGGTGTGTCTCCTATTAATCTTAAGAATCCTGCAGCCCTGCAATCTGTCTTTTAATATAACTTTCTCAACACACTTAGAAATGTGTACAAATATACTTCTTGTTAGGTCAACAAGTTCAATACCGGTTAATCATAGTTATAGTGCATATAATGGACTTATAGTGCTATTTACCTCATCCAAGTAGGTTAATTTTCCTAAAGGAATCTTCTGAAATTCTCCTTAAGCAGTTTCCTAACTCTGTGCTCTACAGTTTCTTCTGTAGTGAGATGAAGCTCTGTGGCAGCCATCTCACTTATATTGTGCTGATTCTGCAGATTGGCATGATGGGTATGGCAATACAGCCTCAGCTCATTATTGCTTCTGAATCACTCGATTTGCAGGATGAGCAAAGCACCTAACCATCATCACTTCAGGCAGAACTGTACACCCCATGGGGGGATCTGTAATTCTACATATAACTGTCTGCAAATGGAAGTTACTGCAGTGCCTAATTTCTTACCAGCATATTCAGGGATACATTACTGCAGTGTTTCACACCATAAAGTGCCATTATTAACCATAATAATATAGTTCCATTATTATCTGAGCATGCCATGCATCATCTTTTTCCTATACTCCCATTTCTTCCCTTTTAATCTAGTCAAAAACCGATGAACTATAAGTTCATAAGTACATAAATTTATACTAGGCTAACAACCAGCCAGGTCTATACAAGTCTAGCAGTGCAACCCAATCCAGTTTTGTCCTTGAGTTCCTTGGATACCTACATGGTGGGGTATGTTATTAAAGAGGTAGTTAAGAGTAATGTGGGTGGATATGCTACTTCAAGATTAATTTACTTACTGTCGACCTCTGTCTATCAGAGACATGGGGACCAGACCAGGGATGAATTTGTGATTTCTCATTCAATGATTAAGGTTTCTTTTGAACAGAGTCAGGGATGAACTGTGCTTCACATAGCCCGGGAATCCTTTGAGACACATATCAGTCTCTTCAGCATGTTCTATTTATGTTGTAGGCAAAGTTTAGCTCTTTGGATCTAGTGTTTCTGGTGCTGTTTGTTTTGCAGATGTGCAGGAGATACATCAGAGCTGGACCTGAGAATGGCTTATTTAGTTGGTATAGATCTCCCCTCAATAACTTGTAGGAGACTGAGTACAGTGTGCCCTGCTCCAACCCTCCATTTTATTAAAAAAATAATAATTTTCTTCTTTTAAACTGTAGCAAACTGCTTGCTACAAATGTAGCAAACAGTTGCTATAGTTTATAACCTGCCTTCACAGAGTACTACGGTGATCTTGTTTTAATTAAAAAAGAAATGCCTTCTTATAAACTATAGCAAACTGCTTGCTACAATTCAGTAAGCAGTTGCTACAGTTTAGACTACACACAGAGTGTTACAGTGCTCAGGTTTGGCTGCAAATGCAATACTGGATTTTAAAAGCTGGTATTGCATTATTACATTAGAGATCAGGATTGCCTGACTGCACCCCTCCAATACTTTGCACCCAGACCAGCTGCACCTATCACCCCTTCCTGACATACCTCTCAGCTGTACAGATTTTCACCGACTGTCCATATTTCTGCGTCATATATTTGGTCTGTTTCTCATAAAATTGTGGCTTTCTTCCAAATTCCTGGTAAATGATTGAAGGCTGAAGTCAGTTTCAGTCTTCATACCCTTTAGAAAATCCATGCTAATGCAAAACCTTTTATTCTATCAACGTTCTAGGTTTGTAAGAGCAATATTTAAAAGTGTCCCTATTTTTAGTCCTTTGTCCCTCCATTATTTATGCCTTTGTCCAGATTTCTGGCTCTAAGAGGTTGAGAGGTACGCCTGGCTCAGCTACTGCCCTTTAGTACAGGTTCAGTTTATGGTACTGGCTGCTGGGTTACAACCCACCCCCTGAGTAAAAAATAAAAAAGAAATAAACAAAGTAACTGCATTTTTACTTAAAATACTTTTTTATACATTTTTCTATAAATTTAATTTTACCATTACCACAACTGCAATAGAATTTACTCCAATAAGGCAATAATGCAATTATGGCTTATTACAAGTCTTACTATCTTCTGTAGAAGGCAGAAACATCAGTAAAAAAATGGCTCAGTGAGCTACTGCATGAAGCAGCAAGGAGCCCTTGATATTGCCCCAGACTGCCTCAGGTGGCTGAGACTGCCTGAGATTGAAATGAAGGAATTAATATGCATGCAAGTGCAGAGGCAGAGTAGGAATATGTGTTTTTGTTTTTTTGTTTATTTTCATAAGTTTTTTGTTGTTTTTGTTACAGGGATGCTACCTGTTACTGGACTTCAGCTGCACATGTGTATTGGTATTATAGATAGACAGACAGACAGATATACAGATAGCTAGATAGATAGACAGACAGATAGACAGATAGTCTTCTGGGCTTATCGGTCCTTTCATCTCGGTGATGTAAAAGTCGGGTAAGTGAAATATTGATCTACTAAAGTAGACCCATATATATATATATATATATATATATATATATATATATATATATATATATATATATATATATTTGGCATTATGTCGACGTGGATAATGTCAACACAGCAACATTTAATCACAGAGTAATTGGACAGGCTTCTGCACATGACACAACACACACATATTTGCATGGGTTGAGATGCAATCCACCACATACTATAAAAACTTTGCTGTATAATGAGCTTTTAAGGTTACATAGATTGTGAAACATGGAGGTGGATTTTTTGAAAGAATTACACATTTATTTAGTTATCTACATTTGTTTACCGAGAAATTCCAACTGGACGCAGGTCCTTTTTCAGCAGATGCCCGGGGAGAAAAGCTCCACATCATGTACATGATAGAGATACAAAGTTGCAG